>NC_041386.1:600325164-600325723 GCF_002162155.2 Triticum dicoccoides | reverse complement strand
CCGACCCCCCGCACCCCGCGCACCGTCTTATAAAAAAAATTAGTATCAAACAGCTTTTTAAATGCTACTGTCTTATAAAAAAATATTACTGTTATTATTTAAACAAGTTTGAACATATTTAAACATAAATAAGTATCAAACAGCTTTTTAAATGCTAAAAAAAATTGTGGAGCCTGGGAGTCGAACCCAGGACCTCCTGGTGTGAGAACTGGCTACTGACCAGTCGAGCTAGTAGAGTGGGCTTGACATAGATAGGTTCTGGTACTACATAACCTTTTGGCTCGAGTTGAAAAAAAATACTAATGGCGCACCACGGTGAGGTGCGCCATTAGTATGGACATGCTAATGGCGCACCACGGTGAGGTGCGCCATTAGTATTGTGGCCCCCCTTCGCCCGATCCCCCCTTCGCCCGATCCCCCTTCGCCCGATCCCCCTCGCCAGTTCTCTCCCTCTCGATCCACCGCCGCCGCCGCTGCCCTCGCCCTCGCCCTCGCCCTCGCCCTCGCCCTCTCCCTCCCTCGCCCTCTCCTCGCCGCCCGAACGCCGCGCCGACGCCGC
>NC_041386.1:600324247-600324863 GCF_002162155.2 Triticum dicoccoides | reverse complement strand
GTCCACCGGCCGCCGCCGCCGACCCCCCGCACCCTCGATTCCCCTACTCAACCGCCGCCGCCGACCCCCCGCACCCCGCGCACCGTCTTATAAAAAAAATTAGTATCAAACAGCTTTTTAAATGCTACTGTCTTATAAAAAAATATTACTATTATTATTTAAACAAGTTTGAACATATTTAAACATAAATAAGTATCAAACAGCTTTTTAAATGCTAAAAAAAATTTTGTGGAGCCTGGGAGTCGAACCCAGGACCCCTGGTGTGAGAACTGGCTGCTGACCAGTCGAGCTAGTAGAGTGGGCTTGACATAGATAGGTTCTGGTACTACATAACCTTTTGGCTCGAGCTGAAATAAAAAAAAATACTAATGGCGCACCACGGTGAGGTGCGCCATTAGTATGGACATGCTAATGGCGCACCACGGTGAGGTGCGCCATTAGTATTGTGGCCCCCCTTCGCCCGATCCCCCCTTCGCCCGATCCCCCCTTCGCCCGATCCCCCTTCGCCCGATCCCCCTCGCCAGTTCTCTCCCTCTCGATCCACCGCCGCCGCCGCCGCTGCCCTCGCCCTCGCCCTCGCCGTCTCCCTCCCTCGCCCTCTCCTCGCCGCCCGGAC
>NC_041386.1:600312400-600323846 GCF_002162155.2 Triticum dicoccoides | reverse complement strand
TTTTCCGTGAATTTTAGCATGACTTTGCTAAAAATAGGACATATGGGGTACTTGTGACTAATGCATGGGCCGGGGTATCTTGGTAGTTAATTAAGTAGGATCAAGTGCCCCGGCGTACTTGTGACTAATGCATGGCTTTTAGGGTGCCTCGGTGTCGATAAAAACCGAAATGATGAAAAGTTAGGCTTTTAGGGTGCCTTGGCGTCGAAAAACCCTCAATGATAAAAGCTTAGATTTTAGGATGCCTCGGTGTCGACAAACCCTAAATGATGAGACCATGATCTTGTTCCTTGACAATAACCAACTTTTTGACCAAACTTTGTTTCTATTTAGAGAGAAACATGGCCCACAACGATGAGGCCGGGGGTTCGGGCGGCAAGGCATTCTGGGAGCTGTCCCAGGAGATGGAGGAACAACCTCACTTGTATGAGGCCGCCGCCTTCCCCACCGATCCTGAGACCACGGATGGTGCCGCCGAGGATGACCACACTGATGCCTCCACTGATGGTGCCGCCGAGGATGCCACCGCTGATGATGGCGGCGCACGCATAGATAGCAGCCAGCCGAAGAGGCAACGGAAGGACCGGCGCCCGATCGTGCTCCGCACCCTCAAGGAGGAAGTTACTGAAGTGGACTCCAACGGGAATCCAACGACGCCCGAATGAATAGTCAAGGGGTACTCGCTTCAGCTCGGGTGCATTGTCCGGAGCACCGTCTCGATCAACACCGAGAACCTGAGGCATCCTGACCGGGGGAATTTGCGCCACCTCCTCTTCACGAAGCTGCACGAACGATACAAGTTCCCCGCTAAATTCGAAAACACAAGCCTCAAAGGGAATAAAGTGAACAATGCTGCCCTCACGAAGATGAGCAAGGCCCTGTCTACTTGGAAAAGCAATGTGAAGAGAATGATCGAGAAAGGTGAGAGTTATGAGAAGATCAAGGAGAAAAATCCTTCGATCACCGAAGATGACTACAACGACTTCAAGATCAATTGCTCGAGCACTGCAAGCTCCCAATCAAGTGAGTGGGGGAAACAAATGCGGGAGCTGAACATAGGGGAACACACACTCGGTCCTGGCGGTTACAGAGTGGCGGAGCCTATATGGGACAAGGAGGAGGCGGACCGTGCTGAGCAAGGCCTACCGCCCCTCTTCGATAAATACGGTGACAAGCAGACCAGGAACTTTGTCAGGGCCCGGTACAAGAAGGACCCGAAAACAAAGGAGCTTACCACGGATCCGAAGACCAGGCGGCTTGAGCTTGTTCTGGTAAGGAATACACCCCCGCGTAATTAGCTCCATATGGTTGCATTCTAATTAATGAAGCCGAATTTCTAAATGGTTCACATTCCTTCCGCAGGCGACTGAAAGCAGTAGCGCGGGGTCGACTCAGAGCAACCCTTGGGACACCACTCTAAATAGGGGGTTGAATATAATGAAGAACAAGGATAAGCTCAGTAAGCCGACGTCAGCTGGTCGTGTGGCCGGCAAAGGCTTGTCGACAAAATGGGGGTCATACTATACCGCTGGTGTGCGGAAGGAGAAAAAGACCAGCTCGGAAAGCCAGGCGCGAGAGGTTCAAGAACTCAAGGCACAGGTGGCGTGGATTCCGGAGATTGTCCAAGAGCAAGTGGAACAACGACTCGGAGCGACGATCACCGCCCTTGTGCCTACCTTGATCTCGGGGTTGAGTGCGTGGATTGCGGGCGGCCAACAGGGGCCGCCCCCGATTCCTAGCTTCACGGCCAGCAACTCGCATAATGCGATGGCGGGGCCATTGGTGCCTCCGGCGGAGGCGGCATTGGTGTCTCCGACGCCGGCACGGGAGCTTAATGCACCCAGGTGTACGCCGGCCGGCACCTCTTCAGCAAGCGGCCGCTCCGTCAACTGCACGCCCGCTGTTGGCGGTGCCTCGACATTAGCCGAGCTCGACGCCATCATCATGGTAACTAATTAAGCCTCTCTCGGCCGAGGACTTCATCTCCTTGCCTTTGACTGGGCATCCCTGACTCCCTACATGTTTTCGCAGGGCGCCGCCGATGTTCCGTGCACTCTCCTCCACTTCGTGAACAACGAGTTGGTCGATGTCGCCAAGGGAAAAATCGTTCAACCGGGCAACCCCTTGTTCCACGGTACCCAGATGCCACCCAACTTGTTTAGGGTTCAACTGGTTCGGGTGCTGCCAGGCTGCGACGACTTGTTACCTCCGATTCGACCCGTCGGGGCCGACGATGATGACGTGATGACCCTCAGCGCCTGCCTGAGCTGGCCCCTGCTTTGGCCGAAGAGCCAGATTCGTTTGGGGGCGGGGGACACCACCCCAAAGACAACACCGCCAGTCGTGCCGGCGCCAAGTCGGCCCCATGGCAAGACCGCCGTAACGGTGCCGGACATCCCTATGCCACTGGATCCAAACATGCATATGGCACAGGATCAGAACGATGACGACGACGACGATGATACATTTGGCAACGTCGATCAGTACTTTGCCGAGCATGGGTACGATGGCGACTTCATGGGGCCTCCTTCTCAAGAACCAAACCCAACAAAAGACGTGTGCGATCTAGCTCGTACCGCGGAGAAGCCAAGTTGCAACAGGCGCCGTCTGGCGTTCAGCTCTCAGGAGACGCCTCCAGCTGCCGACTTCACCGAGCCTCAGATAGGCGAGGTGCGAAATATTATCATCCCCAACACACTCAAGAAGGCGGTCTGTGAGCAGAACTCGGTCCCATTACAGGAGAAGAAGAAGGCACGCAAAAGAAAGACTAAGAAGGGTGCGAGCCAGCCGGCACCGAGTACGATCCGTGCTCAGGACGGGCCACCTTCACCGCAGGATATCTCGAGGAGGGTGCATGTGGCGGGTAGGGCGATGCTACCACCAAATATGCTCAATGCTGCAACCGGTGCTATGCGGAGTCTGCACGACAGTGTTCTTTCTTTGGAGAAGCGGCGTCTCAGAGAGAAGGATGTGGCATACCCGGTTTTCGTGGCCAAGGTGCCAGAGGGCAAGGGCTTTGTGGATGGCGACATCGGGGGTACGATCGTCCTGCGGTTTGATGACATCTTTGCTATGCTTAACCTTCATCCGCTGCACTACACCTTCGTTCGGCTATTTTCGCTGAGTATGGAGATGTGGATCATTCGCGACAAGACCCCGGACATCGTGATAGTCGACCCCTTCTACATGCGTGCCAAGATCTTGGGCAGCGCTGGGGACCGGCAAGTCGCGAGTTCTTACCTCGAAGGCGTCATTCTGGCAAACCAAGATAAGGATAACTTCCTCGTGCCTTACTTTCCCGAGTAAGTCCTCCCCTCAACCGGCCCGTAACATATGAATTCTTACTTTTCGATCGTTTTTCTTTTAACATTCCGTGTTTTCTGCAGTGACACACGTTGCACGCTCATCCTCCTAAGCCCCAAATATTCCATGGCCACGTATTTCGACCCGGACCGTCAGTCGAACGTAGACTACACAAATGTCAAGAAGGTTCTTGATGATGTTCTCCCCGGCTACGCCCAATCTGGAGGCACCTTCACCAGGCCTATTCGTAAGTACGGCAAGCACGTGTTCTCCCACAATACGACGTTCTGCTGCGTCAAGCAGCCGACTGGCGGTCAGAAGGATGCCTACTACGCCATCCATCACATGCGGGCGATCGTACGGGACCATCATCAACTTGTGCTACCGAGTAAACTCCAAGATTGGGCCGCGAGCGTGTCGGCAATCCAGGACGCGGACCTCCGACAAGAATTCTTTCGCATCCAGTCGGAGTTTGCGGAAATCATCCATCAAGATGTCCTTCGTACCTCGGGGCAGTTCTACCTCAGAAATCAACCGTCCAACAGTGACATCGACACAATGCTACAAATGTAGGATGACAACGCCCGTTCTTTCATGACTCCCACGATAGACGGCGGCTTCATCCACGCTCCGGTCCCTTGAGTCGAGTTGTCTAGTTCTGAAACATCGATTGGCTCATGTTGTAATTAAACTTTAATGAACTTGTAGTATGTCTCTTTGGTTTCGTGAGTCGTTCAACTTAGATGTAATCGATGCTATTAATGTCTTGCTTTTCTCTTCCGATCGTTCTGTTGCATAATTATATATTGCTTATGTATTGTCTGTGAATTGGTACTAACGTTTCGTTTGGCTAGTGCATAGCGATGCCGACGTATGTCGTGTACAAGGGTAAGGTTCCCGGAGTCTACGATGACTGGGAGGAGTGTCGGAGATAGGTTCACCGATTCAGCGGTAACAGTTACCAAGGGTACACCACTAGGGCCGAGGCCGAATCTAGATACGCCCGCTATCTAGCGGGAGAGGGGAGGGAGCGTTGGAGGAACCGGATGAAGACGAGTTTCATCGTGATGATGCTCATCGTGATGACCGCAGCTCTCTTCTATGTGATGGTAGTTTAGATGATCGATATCGACTTGTAATGCGAAGACAAACTCGCTACTCGCGGTCTCGAGACTTGTAATATAATGTTCTATCTTTGTTCGGTCTTTTTAATTCGGAGACTAATATGATGAATTGTATTCAGAGACTAATATGATGAATTGTATTCAAAGACTAATCTTCTATTGTATTTGATGAATCTATTGTTGATGTGTGCTGTCTATATTTCGTCAAATTATACATTTTGTAACCTGTGCAAAAAATAGAAAATAAAAAAATAAAAAAAACCTAATATTCATACTAATGGCGCATCACACGACAGTGCGCCATTAGTATGACAGTGCATACTAATGGCGCATCACCGGGTACTGCGCCATTAGTATGCTGCGGTTACTAATGGCGCATCCAGAGGTGGTGCGCCATTAGTATGCCAAAGCACCTGGGTATACATGCCCCTGGGAGGCATACTAATGGCGCACCCTCGCATATACTAATGGCGCACCGGGTGGTGCGCCATTAGTATACCAGATACTAGTAAAAATTACTAATGGCGTGCTATCAATGGCGCACCAGTGATGCGCCATTAATGGCCATATTAGGTGCGCCATTAGTAGTGGTATTTCTAGTAGTGGTCAAGGATTCAGAGGTGGGTGAGGCATGCCGTGGCCCGCCAGTCGAAGGCCCTGCAAGTCGCGGCAATCAAGCCCGACGAATCCCTCTACGGCCTGTTCGACCTGTCGACTGGTTCGGCGGAGACGACATCCGAGTGCGACAGCAGCGACCCAGCGGCTGAGGTCCTGGCGGTCGAGGGGGCACACAGTCCTCCCGGATTCCCTCGCGCTGACGGAGGCGCAGGTGGGGACGACCCGTCGCATCCCCACGATGAGTACCGTCCCGAACCCCTCATGTTATTGCAGCGAGAGGAGCTTCGCCGCAGGAACATGGACGCGCTCCACACTCCTATTGTTGGGGAAACCCCTGAGGCCCGGGCCTTGGAGTACGCGCGCTTGGCTAACCTGGCCGAGCGCACTCGACTGGAGAATCTCCAGCGGATACTCGACGAGCAAGCGCGTCAGCGGGCTCCCGAGTCCAGTCGACGTCAGCAAGCTCCCGAGTCCAGCCGACGTCAGCTCTTCCCGCCGCCGCAGGTATACCGAACCCCAGTTCAGAATTTGGCCGCTGCGGCTCGTATAGCGGAGTCAATTCAGCCCTCCCAGTCGGAAGCTGGCAGAGGCTTGTTGCAGATCAGAGCATTGCTCCGGGCGGCAGGAAATCAGAATTCCGCCGTCTCACAGTCGCGGAACAGGATCCACAGTCGATCCGTTGCATCAGAAACAGTTCAGTCGGCTCACAGCCCGAGATCGCCCCTGAGGCGTGAGGGATGTGACGATCGGCATGATCAGTACAGAAGAAATGAACAGTATGACCATCGGTTCGATCGTAATGATCGACGTCAAGTGCCAACCCCTCCCCCGAGGAGTGGGTCGTACGCGCCTCGACGACAAGATGACAGACGCCACCATAGTGTTGGGCAGAGGATCCCAGTCGACCCCAGAGATCCAGGCTTTGACTCGAGATCTATCCTCGTTCAAGGTTTGGTTGACACGAACAGGGCTCACAGAGGAGGCCACAATGGAGATGCGCCCGCCAGCAGTAGGGTGCACGCTTCAGGACCAGAATGTTTCAGTCGAGCCATCAGGGCCGCAGTGATTCCTCCCAATTTCAGGCTAGTGACTAGAGTCAACAAATTCACCAGTGAGTCCAAGCCTGACACTTGGCTCAAAAATTACCGAGTGGCTGTACAGATTGGCGGTGGTAATGATGAGGTGGTCATGAAACATTTGCCTCTCATGTTGGAGGGCTCAGCCAGGGCGTGGCTGAATCAGTTGGCACCCAGCAGCATTTACACATGGGAGGACCTCTCCCGAGTGTTTGTCACGACCTTTGAAGGAACATGCAAACGACCTGCGGGCCTCACAGAGTTGCGGTCTTGCGTGCAAAAGTAGAATGAAACACTGAGGGATTACATCTAGAGGTGGATCACGCTGCACCACACAGTTGAGAATGTGCCAGACCATCAAGCAGTTTGCGCTTTCAAAGAAGGCGTTAAATACAGAGAGTTGAACTTGAAGTTCGGTCGAACTGGAGAGATGTCTCTGAATCGGATGATGGAGATCGCCACCAAGTACGCTAATGGTGAGGACGAAGACCGACTCCGAAGCGGCAAGGTCAAGGCAGTCGCCCAAGAAACCGGAGGAAATTCCAGTCGAAAACAGAAGCGGAAGGCCGAGCCAGTCGCTCCTGGGGAGGCCCTGGCCGTTGCCTAGGGAAACTTCAAGGGGAAACCCAAGGGCACCTGGAAGCCCAAGAAAGTCAAAGATCAAGATGGGAATGATGTTTTGGACTTACCATGTCACATCCACACCAAGAAAGATGAAGAGGGTAATTTTATTTACCCAAAGCATGCCACTCGACAGTGCGGCTCCTGATCCAGCAGTTCTAGGGCAAGCAGCCCAAAGATAAGGAAAAAGAGCCCCTGATGATTGAGGACAAGGAAGACAGTGATGGTGGGTACCCTCAAGTCAATTCCACCCTGATGATTTTTGCCGATGTTGAAAGCAAGAGTCGACTGAAAGTCATTAACCGTGAGGTGAACATGGTTGCCCCGGCAACACCCAATTACCTGAAATGGTCGCAGACTACCATCACATTCGACCAGTCTGATCACCCGACGCACATTGCCACCTCTGGGAGGCAAGCTTTGGTGGTCGACCCAGTTGTCGAAGGCACTCGACTGACCAAGGTATTGATGGACGCCGGCAGTGGCCTGAACATACTGTACGCTGAGACTTTGAAAGGAATGGGCATTTTGATGTCCAGACTCAGTACCAGCAACATGAGCTTCCATGGAGTCATTCCTGGGAAGAAAGCCGAGTCACTCGGCCAGATTGCTCTTGATGTGGTTTTCGGTGATTCAAAGAATTACCGCAAGGAAAGGTTGACATTCGAGGTTGTGGATTTCCAGAGTGCTTATCATGCCATTTTGGGCAGGCCAGCTTACGCACGCTTCATGGCTCGACCATGTTACGTGTATGTCAAATTAAAGATGCCTGGCCCCAAAGGTGTGATCGCTGTTACTGGCAACCGAAAGAAAGCGGAAGAATGCTTTCAGAAAGGCTCAAAGATCGCTGACGCTCAGATGGCAGTGGTCAAGCTGAAAGAGTATCAAAAGACTGCCGATCCGAGTGAATTGTTGCGAGCCAAGAAGCCTGCTTCAGAATTGGCTTTCCAGTTGGCCGGTGAAACAAAGACAGTCCACATTCACCCGACCGACCCCGACGCTGCTCCAACTCACATCTCGACGACGCTCGACTCCAAATAGGAAGAAGCGCTCATCCAGCTCCTCCGTGAGAACTGGGATATCTTCGCATGGAAACCCTCTGACATGCCTGGAGTTCCCAGAGAGCTGGCTCAGCACCGTCTACGAGTCGATCCAAAATTCAAACCTGTAAAGGAGCATCTTCGACGGTCCGCCGTCCAGAAGAAGCAAGCCATTGGCGAAGAAGTGGCTTGGCTCTTAGCAGCAGAGTTCATCCGAGAGATTTACCACTCTGAGTGGCTCAGCAATGTCGTCATGGTCCCCAAAAAAGACAAGTCGCTCCGCATGTGCATTGACTTCAAGCATGTCAATCGGGCCTGCCCAAAAGATCATTTTCCTCTCCCTCGCATTGACCAAATAGTCGACTCGACTGCGGGGTGCGAGAGACTGTCTTTTCTAGACGCCTATTGCGGGTACCATCAGATCCGTCTGTATGGGCCCGACGAGATCAAAACAGCTTTCATCACTCCATTCGGATGCTTCTGTTACGTCACCATGCCGTTCGGCCTCAAGAACGCCGGAGCCACATTCATGAGAATGATTCAGAAATGTTTACTCACTCAAATCAGTCGGAATGTGGAGGCATACATGGATGATATTGTGGTCAAGTCCCGGAAAGGTTCCGACCTGCGGGCTGACCTTGCTGAAACATTTGCCAACCTGAGGAGGTATGATATCAAGCTCAATCCATCAAAATGCACATTCGGAGTTCCAGGTGGAAAGTTACTTGGTTTTCTCGTTTCCGGACGAGGGATCGATGCCAATCCTGAGAAAATTGGCACCATACTCCCGATGAAGCGTCCTGTACGTGTGCACGATGTCCAAAAGCTTACAGGCTGCTTGGCCGCTTTAAGTCGATTCATTTCTCGCCTCGGTGAAAAGGCGTTGCCTCTTTACCAACTGATGAAGAAGTCTGACAAGTTTGAGTGGACTCCAGAAGCTGACACAGCGTTTGCAGAGCTCAAAGCTCTGCTCTCCACCCAGCCGGTGCTTGCTGCCCCGATCAGCAAAGAGCCTTTGCTGATTTACATTGCAGCCACGGGACAAGTTGTCAGCATAGTACTTACGGTCGAGCGGGAAGAGGAAGGAAAGGCCTTCAGAGTTCAACGCCCAGTCTATTACCTGTCTGAAGTTTTGACCCCTTCAAAACAAAGATACCCCCATTACCAGAAGCTTGTATATGGAATTTACATGACCACAAAGAAGGTTGCACATTACTTCTCTGACCACTCCATTACAGTCATCAGTGATGCCCCACTGTCAGAGATTCTGCACAACAGAGATGCAACTGGTCGAGTGGCCAAGTGAGCGATTGAACTCCTTCCCTTAGATATCAAGTTTGAGGCAAAGAAAGCTATCAAGTCCCAAGCAATCGCAGATTTCATCGCCGAGTGGATTGAACAGCAACTTCCGACTCAAGTTCACTCGGAGCACTGGACCATGTTCTTCGATGGGTCTAAGATGCTTAATGGTTCCGGTGCTGGGGTAGTCCTAGTCTCCCCCCGAGGAGATAAGCTCAGATATGTTCTCCAGATTCACTTCGATTCCTCCAACAATGAAGCAGAATATGAAGCACTTTTGTATGGGTTGCACATGGCCATTTCACTCGGCGTCCGTCGCCTTATGGTCTATGGCGACTCAGATTTGGTGATTAATCAAGTGATGAAGGAGTGGGACGTCAGAAGTCCGGCAATGACTGGTTATTGCAATGCAGTGCGAAAGCTAGAGAAGAAATTTGAGGGGTTAGAGCTCCATCACGTCCCTCGACTGAAAAATCAGGCAGCTGACGAGTTGGCGAAAATAGGCTCCAAGAGAGAAGCCATTCTCAGCGACGTGTTCCTGGAACACATCCACTCGCCGTCAGTCCAAGAGTATCCTTTCACAGAAGAAGCCCCGCAGTCGAAAAGTGCCACAGATCCGACTGAAGTGGAAGTTCCTGCTGTGGTCGACCTAATCATGGAAGTCTTGGCGATCACTCCTGACTGGACGGTACCGTACATCGCATATATCCTAAGGAAAGAACTCCCGGAGGACGAAGAAGAGGCTCGACAGATCGTCCGCCGATCCAAGGCCTTCACAGTCATAAAGGGACAGTTGTATAGAGAAAGCGCGACTGGAATCAGACAGAAGTGCATAACTCTAGAAGAGGGTCAGATAATCCTTGATGATATCCACTCGGGGACCTGTGGTCACCATGCGTCCTCTCGGACCATCGTGGCTAAAGCATACCGAGCGGGTTTTTACTGGCCAAGAGCAAATGAGATGGCAAAAGAGATAGTCGACAAATGTGGAGGGTGCCAGTTCTACTCCAACATGTCACACAAGCCTACATCAGCCCTGAAGACTATTCCACTCGTCTGGCCCTTTGCTGTCTGGGGCCTGTACATGGTCGGTCCGCTGAGAACGGGCAGGAGTGGATTCACTCATGTGCTTGTGGTAGACGACAAGTTTACCAAATGGATTGAAGCTAAGCCCATCAAAGATCTCGATGCTCGCACCGCCATCAGTTTCGTCAGAGGGCTAACATTCAGACATGGAGTCCCGCATAGCATCATCACTGACAATTGGTCAAACTTCGATTCAGACAAGTTCAGAGCTTTTTGCGCCTCTCAAGGCACTCGAGTCGACTATGCATCGGTCGCCCATCCCCAGTCAAATGGACAAGCTGAAAGAGCAAATGGTCTGATCCTCAAGGGACTAAAGCCTCGACTGATGCGTGATCTCAAGCATGCGGCAGGTGCCTGGGTCGACGAGCTTCCGTCAGTTCTGTGGGGATTAAGGACCACCCCTAACCGATTGACTGGAAGAACTCCATTCTTTCTGGTTTATGGAGCCGAAGCAGTTTTGCCGAGTGATCTTCTTCACAACGCGCCCCGAGTCAAGCTTTACACCGGAGATGAAGCAGAACAGGCCCGGGAAGACGCAGTCGACCTCCTAGAAGAAGAGAGGGAGATGGCCATGATCAGATCGACCATTTATCAGCAGGACTTGCGTCGATTCCACGCCCGCAATGTGAAGAGTCGAGCCTTCCAGGAAGGAGATTTGGTCCTCCGAGTGGATCAACAGAAGCCTCACAAGCTTTCTCCCACTTGGGAAGGCCCCTTCATCGTCACCAGAGTCCTCCACAATGGAGCATATCACCTTTACAATGTTGATCGCCAGATCGACGAACCACGAGCTTGGAACGCGGAACTACTCCGCCCCTTTTACACTTGAGTTCACCTTTAGACCAGATGTAATAAGAAAAACTCATGAAGTTCATTTCTATCAGAAATAAGAGTGTTCCAATAATTACTGTCACTTTTGTTTGTATCCGAAATCCCCCAGTGGGTGATTTAGCTGCGAATCCGTTTCGCCTAAGTTTGAAAAATCCTACCGAGTGGAGAGCAAACCTCCCACTCGTAGGCTTAGCTGCAGTTCAGCACTCGCCTAAGTTCTCCCACAAAGAGACTTAGCTGCAGTCAGACACTCGCCTAAGTTTGAAAAATCCTACCGAGTGGAGAGCAAACCTCCCACTCGGAGGCTTAGCTGCAGTTCAGTACTCGCCTAAGTTCTCCCACGAAGAGACTTAGCTGCAGTCAGACACTCGCCTAAGTTTGAAAAATCCTACCGAGTGGAGAGCAGACCTGCCACTCGGGGGCTTAGCTGCAGTTCAGTACTCGCCTA
>NC_041386.1:600204966-600311762 GCF_002162155.2 Triticum dicoccoides | reverse complement strand
CTGCAGTCAGACACTCGCCTAAGTTTGAAAAATCCGACCGAGTGAAGAGCAAACCTCCCACTCGGGGGCTTAGCTGCAGTTCAGCACTCGCCTAAGTTCTCCCACGAAGAGACTTAGCTGCAGTCAGACACTCGCCTAAGTTTGAAAAATCCTACCGAGTGGAGAGAAGACCTCCCACTCGGGGGCTTAGCTGCAGTTCAGTACTCGCCTAAGTTCTCCCACGAAGAGACTTAGCTGCAGTCAGACACTCGCCTAAGTTTGAAAAATCCTACCGATTGGAGAGCAAACCTCCCACTCGGGGGCTTAGATGCAGATCAGTGCTCGCCTAAGTATGAAACGCATCTCATTCCCCAAGAACGACGAGGGGCAGATCGACTGCCATCTTCTCCTGGAGAGCTTCGCCACAAATACAATGTGCGCTTCATCCAGCTCTGCAGTAACAGGGCGTGGGTCGACTGCCATCTTCTCCTGGAGAGCTTCGCCACAAATACAATGTGCGCTTCGTCCCGCTCTGCAGTAACAGGGCGTGGGTCGACTGCCACCTTCTCCTGGAGAGCTTCGCCACAAATACAATGTGCGCTCCGTCCCACTCTACAGTAATAGGGTGTGGGTCGGTCGTCACCTTCTCCCTCGAGCGGAAACCAAGTTCCACTCGACGAATCATCCACGAAGACATTCAACAAAAATCAAGTTCAGATAAAGCCTAAAAGGTCCCAGACCTCGGATCAAAGTATTCGAGCCCTCGGCCCGGCAGAGTTTAACTGTTACACTTCCACTCGGCATTCCGAGGCAAATTTAAGGCAGAGTTTAACGGATTACAAAATACACTCGGCATTCCGAGGAGGACTGGAAGGGGTGACGAACTCGTCCAGATCAATCTCGTCTGCAATATGGGTGGCAGCAGCGATGAAGGTCTCCATGAAGTCCTGGAATTTGTGCTTCCTCGTGTTGGCAACTTGGATGGCGGCCAGCTTCTCCTCCCGCGCCTCCTTGCAATGGACGCGGACCAGGGACAGAGCCACATCAGCGCCGCACCGAGCTGAAGACTTCTTCCACTCCTGCACTCGGTCAGGGATTCCATTGAGTCGAGTCATCAGAGACTCGAGATCATTCTGGAGCGTAGACTCTGGCCAAAGTGCCGGGTCGATCCGCGACATGGCAGCCTTCAGTCGAGCCAAGTAATCCACGGCGCCATCAATGCGGGATTCCAGTCGGAGCAGATTCATGGCAGCTTCATCTTTCACAGGAGAGTTGATCGGATCCAAACCTGTTTCAATCCGCCCAGTCTCCTCTTCAAAGTTCTGGCAAAGCTCTGCATACACAATCCAAGGATAAGTCAATTTTCATAAGACCGAGTCGACACAAAAAAAAAGTCGGAACTGAATGGGTACCTTCGAGCTTGATGTACAACTTCTTGGCAAGGCTCCTCAAGTAGCTCTCCAGGTCATCCCTCTTACGAGCGATGCCTTCCATCTTCTCGCCCAAGAGGAGGTTCTCCTTCTTCCAATTTGCAGTCAGCCTGTTGGCTTCAGTCAGAGCGGTCTGCAACCTGGTATTCTCTTTTTTCAATTGGTCGACCGAAGCCAGCTTCTGTGCGGCCAGAGCGGTCTTGTCATCAGCCTCCTTACGGGCAGCAGCCAAGTCCTGATCCTTCTTCGCCAGAGCTTTCTCCAATTCTCCTGCAAAGAAATGGTGATCAAATCGGAAACAGCAGAAGAGTGCTCAAGCCTAAAAACAAAATCAGTCGACAAAGTCGCTTTACCTGCGGCGCCATCCCTGACCTTCTGCAGCTCTGTTCTGGCTAGCTCTAGATCAAGGTCCAGTTGAATCTTCTGCTTCTCCAATTCAGTATAGCGAGCTGCAAGTTCGCAGGATTTCTGTAAAAAGAAAAATCAGTCGACAGACGTTCAAGATAAGTCGCTTCCGAGTAACTAAGAGACAATAGTGACGTTTCTAAGACCACAGCCGAATCAAAAACATTCGACAGTAGTCTCGGGGACTACACCCAATGGGTGCACTCAGCGTGCCCCAACTGGTTCGACCAAAAAAAATCGACTGCCCGCAGTCGACAGGATACAGTCCCACTCGACCTAGCCCGACCAAACCGAGTGAAGAAATACAGATACAGCAACACAATGTAAAGACTACAGTCGACTGCCAGCAGTCCACCGTAGTCTCGCGGACTACACCCAGTGGGTGCACTTAGCATGCCCCCACTCGTCCAAGAATTAGCAAACACACCCAGTGGGTGTACAGATACAGACACAAAAGATCAAACAGATCAAGTGACGAGTCGACTGACCTGGACGTTGCTCTGAAGAGCCGAACTCGCGTCATAGGCTGCTTGGCTGGCCTCCCGAGCCTTCTTCACTTGCTCCATCATAACCCCCGCCTGGCGTATAGCCTCCTTCGCAGCAGCCGCTTGGTCCTCAGGAACGGGGTACGCAGCAAAAAGCGAAGATGGGTCCGCAGTCGACGCCGAAGGCTGCACACTCGACAGGGGGTTGGCGAAAGTCACAGAAGCCCGAGTGGGCTCGCCATCATCCCGAGCCACGGCCTCAGGCGCCGGAGTGGACTGTGGGGTCTTGATAGCCGATGTCTTCTTCATCCTCTTCACCCTCAGCGGCTCGTTGTCATCATCGTCCGGGAGATCAATAACATGAGGAGGGGCTGCAAGAGAAACATTCAATCGACCAGAACTACAATAGCCAGTCGACTCAAAACAAAATGTCAATAATCGTACCAGGGTTGGAGGTGACAGCGTCCTCCATCTCTTGGTCGTCGTTCCGGGCGGAAACCTCAGAAGTAGCACCGCTGCAAATCTCAAAAGTCAGTCAGCTGGCTCAGTGAATCAACCAAGGATCCGTCCACGATCGACAAAGGAAAGCAAGTTTTTTATCATTACCCGGAAATGGTAGGAACAGCTATCTTCATCTTGGGCAGAACCTTGGGCGGCTTGCATGGCATCGCTCGTGGGTGCTTGGGAGCCTTCTCAGTCGGCGGAGGAGGAGAACTCCGAGGGCGCTTCGACGTCTGCCCGACAGGTGCAGTCGCCTTGCCACGCCCCCGCGCTGGATCATGCGTGAGCTTGGATCGTCCCTCCGGGCGGGGGGGTTCAGCTTCCTCCTCCTCCTCCTCGCTGGAGAAGACGTCATCATCCCCCTCTCCTTCGCCATCAGACTCCCACTCGCCTTGGTCATCCCCGCTCTCGCCTCCGCTCGCCTCACCTTCCTCAGTCGACCCCTGTGCCCCATTGGGCGTCGAGTACATCTCGGTTGTCGCCTGGGAAACAACAGACAAGACGAAAGTCAATCGACCAACTCAAAGAAGACCAACGCAGAAAAACAAGATCTCAGTCAGAAGCATAAAGACATACCTAGTCCACTTCATACGTGTTGTCGAGTGGAATGACCCTCCTTGCTCCTCGGGGGTTGTCTTTGTTCCCCGTGATGCTCGACAGCCACCCCTCCAGCATCTCGTCGGTGACCTCCTCCGGGTGGATCCGAGTGGTGTCGTCGAGGCCCGAATACAGCCACATCGGGTGGTCTCGGGCCTGGAGCGGTTGAATGCGTCTCTGGAGAAAGACCTCTAGCAGGTCCATCCCAGTCACACCCTCACGAACAAGTTCAACCACTCGGCCGGCCAACACTTTGACTTGGGCCCTTTCCTCTGGCGCGATCTTCAGAGATACAGGCTTCTCAGCTCGGTCGAGGGAAAAAGGAGGGAGACCAGTCGACTGACCTGGGGTCACCTGGTCCTGGCAGTAGAACCAAGTTGCCTGCCAACCATGGACTGACTCCGGGAAAGTGATGGATGGAAAACAGCTCTTTCCCCTCGTTTGAATCGCCAAGCCCCCGCACAACTGGATCACTTGCGTCCTCTCATCACTCGACTTGGCCTTTTTAACCGACTGGGAGTGACAAGTAAAAATGTGCTTGAAAAGCCCCCAATGCGGACGGCAACCCAGGAAGGCCTCGCACATGGAAATGAACGCGGCAAGATAGACTATGGAGTTGGGGGTGAAGTGATGAAGCTGCGCTCCAAAGAAATTCAAGAAGCTCCGGAAGAATGGATGGGGGGGGCAGAGAAAACCCTCGGTCGATGTGGGTGGCTAGGAGCACGCACTCACCGTCGCAGGGCTGAGGTTCGATTTCTCCCCCAGGAAGTCGCGCCGCTCCGTGGGGAATGGCTCCCCCCTCGACCATGTCATTGAGATCCTCCTGCCGGAGCACCGACGGCATCCAGTCGCCTTGGATCCAACCTTTGGGCAGGGCGGTCCTGGAGGAAGATCCGCCCCGTGCGGACTTCTTCCCTTTCCCCGCCGCTGCCGCCTTCTTCGCACGCTCCAGAGCCGTCGTCTTGCCCTTCACCATCGTCGCCGGCGGGATCTCACGCGGGCTTGTGGCGCTCGGGTGGGAGCTGAGGCAGCAGAAAGACTGGCGAAGATAGAGAGGAAGAAGGAAGGAGAACAGAGCGCACGGTTTGGAAAACCCCGAGCCGGCAACTTATAAGGGGCCGCTCCCGAGCGGCTGACTGGTAGGCCCAGGCTATCCAGTCAAATCCCGCAGCAGACGCGCGCGCAGTACATGGCGAAAAAGGCGACGCGGAGATCGAGGAGCTTCCCCTTTATCGCTTCCGATTACTGCGGCTGCTCCCATCCTGCGCGCTTCCCCAAATCTAAAATCCCGCGATGTCCGCGGGCGACAGAAACGACTTGCCAAAACAAGAGATCCCACTCGCACCGATGCTCGGTATGTGAAGAAATTCACTCGACGCAAAACCTGGAATGGGTCAAGACGACTGAAAAAAGTTGGCGACGTCATCCGTGACGATTGACCCAACGAAGCTCTCACGTGGCCCGAAAGGCCAGTCAGAAAGGTTCTCCTACTCTTTCTCCACTCGAACCTCGACCCATTCGGGGGCTAATGATGAAGCTACGTACCTAGGGTAGGGACATGGACCTGTCCAAGGAGCCCTACCCAAGGAGGTCCCTAGAATAGGCTACCTTTCAATCGACTTGAAGGCATCCCACTCGACCAAGAAGCTATCACTCGACCATGAAGCCAATCACTCGACTGCCAGGAGATCTAAAGTCATTCCGCAGGCAAACGGTCGGGTATTAAGTAGTATTTATGGTCATTATAGCACTTTATTAGGGGCGTTACCAGTAACGCCCAACCTTAAATGTACGAGATCCATATGGTCAAACATACAACTTCCGAAGCATTAAAGGAAGAAATGCTGGTGCAATGTCTAAATGATGCTATTTAAGTATGTTTTCTGTTTAGCGAATACAAAATCATCGGTAACGGATCAAAAGTTTATGTAAAGGTGCCAAACATGAATAATCTATGTGGATAAGCTGTTCTATGACTTCCACATGGCGGTCGAGACTACTCTCGAAGAATGAAATGATGGAAAAGTTGTTATAATGTGTCTAATGTCCTATTTAAATGAGTTCTATGTTTTGAAGGATGAGAAAATATAAAGTAATAAATCAAAATGTTATAAAAAACTACTGAAAATAATGTGACTCCTACATATATAAGTTGTTGTAGGATTTTCAAATGGCGGCATAGACAACTTCGAAACAAGAAACGAAGCAAGGCTTCTATCACTTGTCGATAATGCTATTTAAACAAGTTTTCAGTTTTGCAAAAATAGAAAATCTACCATGATGGGTCAAAACGGTTAGTAATGTACCAAATTATCATATTTCTATAGGTAAGTTGCTATCTGAGGTGCATATAGATGCATGAACTATCCTCGAAGCATGAAATGGTGGAAACGATTTCGGGAGATGTCGATGACGCTTAATTAATAAGTTTTCAGTTTTGAACGAAGTGAAAATCTATAGTGATGGATCAAAAGGGAACAAAATTGGTGATGAAATTATATGCTTACTAGTTATAAGTTGTTATATGAGATCCATATGGTCGAACATACTACTTCTGAAGCTCGAAAGGAAGAAATGCTGGTGCAATGTCTAAATGATGCTATTTAAATAAGTTTTCTGTTTAGTGAATAAAAGATCGTCGGTAACGGATAAAAAGTTTATGTAAAGGCGCCAAACATGAATAATCTATATAGATAAGTTGTTCTATGACTTCCACATGGCTGTCGAGACTACTCTCGAAGAATGGAATGATGGAAAGGCTGTTATAATGTGTCTAATGTCCTATTTAAATGAGTTCTAAGTTTCGAAGGAGGAGAAAATGTAAAGTAATAAATCAAAATGTTATAAAAAACTACTGAAAATAATGTGACTCCTACATATATGAGTTGTTGTAGGATTTTCAAATGGCAGCATAGACAACTTATAAACAATAAACGAAGCAAGGCTTCTATCACTTGTTGATAATGCTATTTAAACAACTTTTCAGTTTCGCAAAAAAAAAAGAAAATCTACCATGATGGGTCGAAACGGTTAATAATGTACCAAATTATCAGATTTCTATAGGTAAGTTGCTATCTGAGATGCATATAGATGCATGGACTACCCTCGAAGCATGAAATGGTGGAAACGATTTCGGGAGGTGTCGATGACGCTTAATTAATAAGTTTTCAGTTTTGAACGAAGTGAAAATCTATAGTGATGGATCAAAAGGGAACAAAATTGGTGATGAAATTATATGCTTACTAGTTATAAGTTGTTATACGAGATCCTTATGGTCAAACATACAACTTCTGAAGCATGAAAGGAAGAAATGCTGGTGCAATGTCTAAATGATGATATTTAAGTAAGTCTTCTGTTTAGCGAATACAAAATCATCGGTAACGGATCAAAAGTTTATGTAAAGGTGCCAAACATGAATAATCTATGTGGATAAGCTGTTCTATGACTTCCACATGGCGGTCGAGACTACTCTCGAAGAATGAAATGATGGAAAAGTTGTTATAATGTGTCTAATGTCCTATTTAAATGAGTTCTATGTTTTGAAGGATGAGAAAATATAAAGTAATAAATCAAAATGTTATAAAAAACTACTGAAAATAATGTGACTCCTACATATATAAGTTGTTGTAGGATTTTCAAATGGCGGCATAGACA
The DNA here is from genome assembly GCF_002162155.2 of Triticum dicoccoides. NCBI lineage: Eukaryota > Viridiplantae > Streptophyta > Magnoliopsida > Poales > Poaceae > Triticum > Triticum dicoccoides. Next base: position 600,304,711 of record NC_041386.1, on the reverse strand, counting down.
ACTTCGAAACAAGAAACGAAGCAAGGCTTCTATCACTTGTCGATAATGCTATTTAAACAAGTTTTCAGTTTCGCAAAAAAAGAAAATCTACCATGATGGGTCAAAACGGTTAGTAATGTACCAAATTATCATATTTCTATAGGTAAGTTGCTATCTGAGGTGCATATAGATGCATGGACTATCCTCGAAGCATGAAATGGTGGAAACGATTTCGGGAGATGTCGATGACGCTTAATTAATAAGTTTTCAGTTTTGAACGAAGTGAAAATCTATAGTGATGGATCAAAAGGGAACAAAATTGGTGATGAAATTATATGCTTACTAGTTATTAGTTGTTATATGAGATCCATATGGTCGAACATACTACTTCTGAAGCTCGAAAGGAAGAAATGCTGGTGCAATGTCTAAATGATGCTATTTAAATAAGTTTTCTGTTTAGCGAATAAAAGATCGTCGGTAACGGATAAAAAGTTTATGTAAAGGCGCCAAACATGAATAATCTATATAGATAAGTTGTTCTATGACTTCCACATGGCTGTCGAGACTACTCTCGAAGAATGGAATGATGGAAAGGCTGTTATAATGTGTCTAATGTCCTATTTAAATGAGTTCTAAGTTTCGAAGGAGGAGAAAATGTAAAGTAATAAATCAAAATGTTATAAAAAACTACTGAAAATAATGTGACTCCTACATATATGAGTTGTTGTAGGATTTTCAAATGGCAGCATAGACAACTTATAAACAATAAACGAAGCAAGGCTTCTATCACTTGTTGATAATGCTATTTAAACAACTTTTCAGTTTCGCAAAAAAAAGAAAATCTACCATGATGGGTCGAAACGGTTAATAATGTACCAAATGATCAGATTTCTATAGGTAAGTTGCTATCTGAGATTCATATAGATGCATGGACTACCCTCGAAGCATGAAATGGTGGAAACGATTTCGAGAGATGTCGATGACGCTTAATTAATAAGTTTTCAGTTTTGAACGAAGTGAAAATCTATAGTGATGGATCAAAAGGGAACAAAATTGGTGATGAAATTATATGCTTACTAGTTATAAGTTGTTATACGAGATCCTTATGGTCAAACATACAACTTCTGAAGCATGAAAGGAAGAAATGCTGGTGCAATGTCTAAATGATGATATTTAAGTAAGTCTTCTGTTTAGCGAATACAAAATCATCGGTAACGGATCAAAAGTTTATGTAAAGGTGCCAAACATGAATAATCTATGTGGATAAGCTGTTCTATGACTTCCACATGGCGGTCGAGACTACTCTCGAAGAATGAAATGATGGAAAAGTTGTTATAATGTGTCTAATGTCCTATTTAAATGAGTTCTATGTTTTGAAGGATGAGAAAATATAAAGTAATAAATCAAAATGTTATAAAAAACTACTGAAAATAATGTGACTCCTACATATATAAGTTGTTGTAGGATTTTCAAATGGCGGCATAGACAACTTCGAAACAAGAAACGAAGCAAGGCTTCTATCACTTGTCGATAATGCTATTTAAACAAGTTTTCAGTTTCGCAAAAATAGAAAATCTACCATGATGGGTCAAAACGGTTAGTAATGTACCAAATTATCATATTTCTATAGGTAAGTTGCTATCTGAGGTGTATATAGATGCATGGACTATCCTCGAAGCATCAAATGGTGGAAACGATTTCGGGAGATGTCGATGACGCTTAATTAATAAGTTTTCAGTTTTGAACGAAGTGAAAATCTATAGTGATGGATCAAAAGGGAACAAAATTGGTGATGAAATTATATGCTTACTAGTTATAAGTTGTTATATGAGATCCATATGGTCGAACATACTACTTCTGAAGCTCGAAAGGAAGAAATGCTGGTGCAATGTCTAAATGATGCTATTTAAATAAGTTTTCTGTTTAGCGAATAAAAGATCGTCGGTAACGGATAAAAAGTTTATGTAAAGGTGCCAAACATGAATAATCTATATAGATAAGTTGTTCTATGACTTCCACATGGCTGTCGAGACTACTCTCGAAGAATGGAATGATGGAAAGGCTGTTATAATGTGTCTAATGTCCTATTTAAATGAGTTCTAAGTTTCGAAGGAGGAGAAAATGTAAAGTAATAAATCAAAATGTTATAAAAAACTACTGAAAATAATGTGACTCCTACATATATGAGTTGTTGTAGGATTTTCAAATGGCAGCATAGACAACTTATAAACAATAAACGAAGCAAGGCTTCTATCACTTGTTGATAATGCTATTTAAACAACTTTTCAGTTTCGCAAAAAAAAAAAGAAAATCTACCATGATGGGTCGAAACGGTTAATAATGTACCAAATTATCAGATTTCTATAGGTAAGTTGCTATCTGAGATGCATATAGATGCATGGACTACCCTCGAAGCATGAAATGGTGGAAACGATTTCGGGAGGTGTCGATGACGCTTAATTAATAAGTTTTCAGTTTTGAACGAAGTGAAAATCTATAGTGATGGATCAAAAGGGAACAAAATTGGTGATGAAATTATATGCTTACTAGTTATAAGTTGTTATACGAGATCCTTATGGTCAAACATACAACTTCTGAAGCATGAAAGGAAGAAATGCTGGTGCAATGTCTAAATGATGATATTTAAGTAAGTCTTCTGTTTAGCGAATACAAAATCATCGGTAACGGATCAAAAGTTTATGTAAAGGTGCCAAACATGAATAATCTATGTGGATAAGTTGTTCTATGACTTCCACATGGCGGTCGAGACTACTCTCGAAGAATGAAATGATGGAAAAGTTGTTATAATGTGTCTAATGTCCTATTTAAATGAGTTCTATGTTTTGAAGGATGAGAAAATATAAAGTAATAAATCAAAATGTTATAAAAAACTACTGAAAATAATGTGACTCCTACATATATAAGTTGTTGTAGGATTTTCAAATGGCGGCATAGACAACTTCGAAACAAGAAACGAAGCAAGGCTTCTATCACTTGTCGATAATGCTATTTAAACAAGTTTTCAGTTTCGCAAAAAAAGAAAATCTACCATGATGGGTCAAAACGGTTAGTAATGTACCAAATTATCATATTTCTATAGGTAAGTTGCTATCTGAGGTGCATATAGATGCATGGACTATCCTCGAAGCATGAAATGGTGGAAACGATTTCGGGAGATGTCGATGACGCTTAATTAATAAGTTTTCAGTTTTGAACGAAGTGAAAATCTATAGTGATGGATCAAAAGGGAACAAAATTGGTGATGAAATTATATGCTTACTAGTTATTAGTTGTTATATGAGATCCATATGGTCGAACATACTACTTCTGAAGCTCGAAAGGAAGAAATGCTGGTGCAATGTCTAAATGATGCTATTTAAATAAGTTTTCTGTTTAGCGAATAAAAGATCGTCGGTAACGGATAAAAAGTTTATGTAAAGGCGCCAAACATGAATAATCTATATAGATAAGTTGTTCTATGACTTCCACATGGCTGTCGAGACTACTCTCGAAGAATGGAATGATGGAAAGGCTGTTATAATGTGTCTAATGTCCTATTTAAATGAGTTCTAAGTTTCGAAGGAGGAGAAAATGTAAAGTAATAAATCAAAATGTTATAAAAAACTACTGAAAATAATGTGACTCCTACATATATGAGTTGTTGTAGGATTTTCAAATGGCAGCATAGACAACTTATAAACAATAAACGAAGCAAGGCTTCTATCACTTGTTGATAATGCTATTTAAACAACTTTTCAGTTTCGCAAAAAAAAGAAAATCTACCATGATGGGTCGAAACGGTTAATAATGTACCAAATTATCAGATTTCTATAGGTAAGTTGCTATCTGAGATTCATATAGATGCATGGACTACCCTCGAAGCATGAAATGGTGGAAACGATTTCGAGAGATGTCGATGACGCTTAATTAATAAGTTTTCAGTTTTGAACGAAGTGAAAATCTATAGTGATGGATCAAAAGGGAACAAAATTGGTGATGAAATTATATGCTTACTAGTTATAAGTTGTTATACGAGATCCTTATGGTCAAACATACAACTTCTGAAGCATGAAAGGAAGAAATGCTGGTGCAATGTCTAAATGATGATATTTAAGTAAGTCTTCTGTTTAGCGAATACAAAATCATCGGTAACGGATCAAAAGTTTATGTAAAGGTGCCAAACATGAATAATCTATGTGGATAAGCTGTTCTATAACTTCCACATGGTGGTCGAGACTACTCTCGATGAATGAAATGATGGAAAGGCTGTTATAATGTGTCTAATGTCCAATTTAAATGAGTTCTATGTTTCGAAGGAGGAGAAAATATAAAGTATTAAATCAAAATGTTCTAAAAAACTACTGAAAATAATGTGACTCCTACATATATAAATTGTTATAGGATTTTCAAATGGCGGCATAGACAACTTCAAAACAATAAATGAATCAAGGCTTCTATCACTTGTCGATAATCCTATTTAAACAAGTTTTCAGTTTTGCAAAAATAGAAAATCTACCATGATGGGTCAAAACAGTTACTAATGTACCAAATTATCATATATCTATAGGTAAGTTGCTATCTGAGGTGCATATAGATGCATGGAGTACCCTCGAAGCATGAAATGGTGGAAACGATTTCAGGAGATGTCGATGACGCTTAATTAATAAGTTTTCAGTTTTAAACGAAGTGAAAATCTATAGTGATGGATCAAAAGGGAACAAAATTGGTGATGAAATTATATGCTTACTAGTTATAATTTGTTATACGAGATCCATATGGTCGAACATACTACTTCCAAAGCTTGAAAGGAAGAAATGCTGGTGCAATGTCTAAATGATGCTATTTAAGTAAGTTTTCTGTTTAGCGAATAAAAAATCGTCGGTAACGGATAAAAAGTTTATGTAAAGGCGCCAAACATGAATAATCTATGTGGATAAGCTGTTCTATGACTTCCACATGGTGGTCGAGACTACTTCGATGAATGAAATGATGGAAAGGCTGTTATAATGTGTCTAATGTCCAATTTAAATGAGTTATATGTTTCGAAGGAGGAGAAAATATAAAGTATTAAATCAAAATGTTCTAAAAAACTACTGAAAATAATGTGACTCCTACATATATAAATTGTTATAGGATTTTCAAATGGCGGCATAGACAACTTCAAAACAATAAATGAATCAAGGCTTCTATCACTTGTCGATAATCCTATTTAAACAAGTTTTCAGTTTCGCAAAAATAGAAAATCTACCATGATGGGTCAAAACAGTTACTAATGTACCAAATTATCATATATCTATAGGTAAGTTGCTATCTGAGGTGCATATAGATGCATGGAGTAACCTCGAAAGCATGAAATGGTGGAAACGAATAATCTATATAGATAAGTTGTTCTATGACTTCCACATGGCTGTCGAGACTACTCTCGAAGAATGGAATGATGGAAAGGCTGTTATAATGTGTCTAATGTCCTATTTAAATGAGTTCTAAGTTTCGAAGGAGGAGAAAATGTAAAGTAATAAATCAAAATGTTATAAAAAACTACTGAAAATAATGTGACTCCTACATATATGAGTTGTTGTAGGATTTTCAAATGGCAGCATAGACAACTTATAAACAATAAACGAAGCAAGGCTTCTATCACTTGTTGATAATGCTATTTAAACAACTTTTCAGTTTCGCATAAGAAAGAAAATCTACCATGATGGGTCGAAACGGTTAATAATGTACCAAATTATCAGATTTCTATAGGTAAGTTGCTATCTGAGATGCATATAGATGCATGGACTACCCTCGAAGCATGAAATGGTGGAAACGATTTCGAGAGATGTCGATGACTCTTAATTAATAAGTTTTCAGTTTTGAACGAAGTGAAAATCTATAGTGATGGATCAAAAGGGAACAAAATTGGTGATGAAATTATATGCTTACTAGTTATAAGTTGTTATACGAGATCCTTATGGTCAAACATACAACTTCTGAAGCATGAAAGGAAGAAATGCTGGTGCAATGTCTAAATGATGATATTTAAGTAAGTCTTCTGTTTAGCGAATACAAAATCATCGGTAACGGATCAAAAGTTTATGTAAAGGTGCCAAACATGAATAATCTATGTGGATAAGCTGTTCTATGACTTCCACATGGTGGTCGAGACTACTCTCGATGAATGAAATGATGGAAAGGCTGTTATAATGTGTCTAATGTCCAATTTAAATGAGTTCTATGTTTCGAAGGAGGAGAAAATATAAAGTATTAAATCAAAATGTTCTAAAAAACTACTGAAAATAATGTGACTCCTACATATATAAATTGTTATAGGATTTTCAAATGGCGGCATAGACAACTTCAAAACAATAAATGAATCAAGGCTTCTATCACTTGTCGGTAATCCTATTTAAACAAGTTTTCAGTTTCGCAAAAATAGAAAATCTACCATGATGGGTCAAAACAGTTACTAATGTACCAAATTATCATATATCTATAGGTAAGTTGCTATCTGAGGTGCATATAGATGCATGGAGTACCCTCGAAGCATGAAATGGTGGAAACGATTTCAGGAGATGTCGATGACGCTTAATTAATAAGTTTTTAGTTTTAAACGAAGTGAAAATCTATAGTGATGGATCAAAAGGGAATAAAATTGGTGATGAAATTATATGCTTACTAGTTATAAGTTGTTATACGAGATCCATATGGTCGAACATACTACTTCCAAAGCTTGAAAGGAAGAAATGCTGGTGCAATGTCTAAATGATGCTATTTAAGTAAGTTTTCTGTTTAGCGAATAAAAAATCGTCGGTAACGGATAAAAAGTTTATGTAAAGGCGCCAAACATGAATAATCTATATGGCTAAGCTGTTTTGTGACTTCCACATGGCTGTCGAGACTACTCTCGAAGAATGGAATGATGGAAAGGCTGTTATAATGTGTCTAATGTCCTATTTAAATGAGTTCTATGTTTCAAAGGAGGCGAAAATGTAAAGTAATAAATCAAAATGTTATAAAAAACTACTGAAAATAATGTGACTCCTACATATATGAGTTGTTGTAGGATTTTCAAATGGCGGCATAGACAACTTTGAAACAATAAACGAAGCAAGGCTTCTATCACTTGTCGATATTGTTATTTAAACAAGTTTTCAGTTTCGCAAAAATAGAAAATCTACCATGATGGGTCAAAAAGGTTAATAATGTACCAAATTATCAGATTTCTATAGGTAAGTTGCTATCTGAGGTGCATATAGATGCATGGACTACCCTCGAAGCATGAAATGGTGGAAACGATTTCATGAGATGTCGATGACGCTTAATTAATAAGTTTTCAGTTTTGAACGAAGTGAAAATCTAAAGTGATGGATCAAAAGGGAACAAAATTGGTGATGAAATTGTATGCTTACTAGTTATAAGTTGTTATATGAGATCCATATGGTCAAACATACAACTTCCAAAGCATGAAAGGAAGAAATGCTGGTGCAATGTCTAAATGAGGATATTTAAGTAAGTTTTCTGTTTAGCAAATAAAAAATCATCGGTAACGGATCAAAAGTTTATGTAAAGGTGCCAAACATGAATAATCTATGTGGATAAGCTGTTCTATGACTTCCACATGGCGGTCGAGACAACTCTCGAAGAATGAAATGATGGAAAGGCTGTTATAATGTGTCTAATGTCCTATTTAAATGAGTTCTATGTTTCGAAGGAGGCGAAAATGTAAAGTAATAAATCAAAATGTTATAAAAAACTACTGAAAATAATGTGACTCCTACATATGTGAGTTGTTGTAGGATTTTCAAATGGCGGCATAGACAACTTCGAAACAATAAACGAAGCAAGGCTTCTATCACTTGTCGATAATGCTATTTAAACAAGTTTTCAGTTTCGCAAAAATAGAAAATCTACCATGATGGGTCAAAACGGTTAATAATGTACCAAATTATCAGATTTCTATAGGTAAGTTGCTATCTGAGGTGCATATAGATGCAAGGACTACCCTCGAAGCATGAAATGGTGGAAACGATTTCGGGAGATGTCGATGACTCTTAATTAATAAGTTTTCAGATTTGAACGAAGTGAAAATCTATAGTGATGGATCAAAAGGGAACAAAATTGGTGATGAAATTATATGCTTACTAGTTATTAGTTGTTATACGAGATCCATATGGTCGAACATACTACTTCTGAAGCTTGAAAGGAACAAATGCTGGTGCAATGTCTAAATGATGCTATTTAAGTAAGTTTTCTGTTTAGCGACTAAAAAATCATCGATAACGAATAAAAAGTTTACGTAAAGGTGCCAAACATGAATAATCTATGAGGATAAGCTGTTCTATAACTTCCACATGCCGGTCGAGACTACTCTCGGAGAATGGAATGATGGAAAGGCTGTTATAATGTGTCTAATGTACTTTTTAAATGAGTTCTAAGTTTCGAAGGAGGAGAAAATGTAAAGTAATAAATCAAAATGTTATAAAAACCTACTAAAAATAATGTGACTCCTACATATATGAGTTGTTGTAGGATTTTCAAATGGCGGCATAGACAACTTCGAAACAAGAAACGAAGCAAGGCTTCTATCACTTGTCGATAATGCTATTTAAACAAGTTTTCAGTTTCGCAAAAATAGAAAATCTACCATGATGGGTCAAAACGGTTAATAATGTACCAAATTATCATATTTCTATAGGTAAGTTGTTATCTGAGGTGCATATAGATGCATGGAATACCCTCGAAGCATGAAATGGTGGAAACGATTTCGGGAGATGTCAATGACGCTTAATTAATAAGTTTTCAGTTTTGAACGAATTGAAAATCTATAGTGATGGATTAAAAGGAAACAAAACCTGTGATGAAATTATATGCTTACTAGTTATAAGCTGTTATACGAGATCCATATGGTCGAACATACAACTTCCGAAGCTTGAAAATAAGAAATGCTGGTGGAATTTCTAAATGATGCTATTTAAGCAAGTTATCTGTTTAGCGAATGAAAAATCATTGGCAATGGAACAAAAGTTTATATAAACGTGTCAAACATTAATAATCTATGTGCATAAGTTATTCTATGACTTCCACATGGCGGTCGAGACTACTCTCGAAGAATGAAATGATGGAAAGACTGTTATAATGTGTCTAATGTCCTATTTAAATGAGTTCTAAGTTTTGAAGGAGGAGAAAATGTAAAGTAATAAATCAAAATGTTATAAAAAAACTACTGAAAATAATGTGACTCCTACATATATGAGTTGTTGTAGGATTTTCAAATGGCGGCATAGACAAATTCGAAACAATAAACGAAGCAAGGCTTCTATCACTTGTCGATAATGCTATTTAAACAAGTTTTCAGTTTCGCAAAAATAGAAAATCTACCATGATGGGTCAAAACGGTTAATAATATACCAAATTATCAGATTTCTATAGGTAAGTTGCTATCTGAGGTGCATATAGATGCATGGGCTACCCTCGAAGCATAAAATGGTGGAAACGATTTCGAGAGATGTCGATGACGCTTAATTAATAAGTTTTCAGTTTTGAATGAAGTGAAAATCTAAAGTGATGGATCAAAAGGGAACAAAATTGGTGATGAAAGTGTATGCTTACTAGTTATAAGTTGTTATACGAGATCCATATGGTCAAACATACAACTTCCGAAGCATGAAAGGAAGAAATGCTGGTGCAATGTCTAAATGAGGATATTTAAGTAATTTTCTGTTTAGCGAATAAAAAATCATCGGTAACGGATCAAAAGTTTATGTAAAGGTGCCAAACATGAATAATCTATGTGGATAAGCTGTTCTATGACTTCCACATGGCGGTCGAGACTACTCTCGGAGAATGGATTGATGGAAAGGCTGTTATAATGTGTCTAATGTACTATTTAAATGAGTTCTAAGTTTCGAAGGAGGAAAAAATGTAAAATAATAAATCAAAATGTTATAAAGAAAAAGGAGCCCGTAGCCTTTTTGGGATGGCTCTCCCTCTCCTCTCCCTCTCCTCTCCTCTCCCACCCCACGAACTGATCTCCACCAGCAATGGCGGCCTCTAAAGATAGGGATCATGGATGGGCTTCTACATTGGGACTTTGCTCCCGGTCTAGCCCTTGCAAAGCAGGTGAGGCACAGGTTTGGCACGACCGTCCATTTTTCCTCTTCCCAAGGCTCTAGGGAATTCTTTCTGGTGGTCACTTTCTCTTCAGCCTCCTTTCCTCTCTCGGTGGAATCCGTTGGTATTGCCTTGCAATGTTGTCTTGGGGGTTTAAGCTCTGGATTTCATGTTTCCAAGATCAAGGATCGTACCTTCCGTTTTTCGGTTGCAAGTAACAAAGTTGGACATTTCATCTACGGTCTGAGAGATCGAGTGTGGCCAGACTTCGTTTGTCACTTTCATCTTTTTAATGGCCGGTATGCTAGAGCTCCGATCTCGGCTTCTTCCTGGCATTTGGATCAAGAACATTTGGACATCTCAGCGCGTTCTCCTGTGGCGATCAAGCCCAACCTTAGATCACCGACGATGAGTGGTTCCCCGATAACACAGTCTGCTCAGGTTCTTCGCAATTTCAACATTGTTCCAATTGACACCATGGTTTTCTCCAACAAGAATTCTTGCGAAGCTTCCTCATCTCGTCACACGACTCACAATTTGAATTTGGCTGATCCACTGATTCAGCAGTGCCAATTGCCTACATCACCGGCTGCGGAATCACATATTCAGTTAATGCAGCATTTTCTCCGTCAGGAGCAATTGGTGGACAGTCAGCCTGCGGAGTTCATTCTTTTGGGCAGCTTTAAATGCATACTTAATGTCCAATATCCATCGCTGCCACAATGTTTTCTTTCGTCCGCGTTCAAATATGCACCTCCACATGAACACTGGCCTCCAATACTTTCTAATCAAAACAAGGCTGATCTGGCCCAAGCCCACTACTCGTTGGCAGATATAACAGAGCTTAACACGCAATGGGCCTCGCTCTGCTCAAAATGCCTGCAATGGGGACACAAAAAATCCAATTGCCTTGCATGCCTTATTTGCATTAATTGTTCGGCGCCTGACCACAAGGCAATCAATTGCCATATTTCTGGTTCCAACATGCTGGCTCTTGACCAGGTTGGAGCTGGCCTAGGGAAACAAATCCCCAACGTCAATACCGCTGCTTTGCCACCACCTACCTACAATCGGCACAAGCGTACCACCGTCCGATGTCAATCCTGTGGATTCTATGGACACTTGGCGCGGCAATGTTTCCAAAGAAAGAAAGTGCAAAAGTGGAAATGGATTCCTAAATGCACTCGACCTACCGATTCTGCCTCTCACGCTCCGCCTTCCACCTCGATTGCCCAAACGTCTCGCCCCAGTCCACAGAACACCTCCTCTGCCACCTATGCCATCACTCTGTCTCGCTCGCCATTGACGCCCCCACCCTCCTCGACCTCCACCATGGCAAACTACCCACTCAACCCCGTCCCCTTCCTGCCGCCTGGGTTTGCAGTGGTGCCTGGACCTGCGGATCGTCTGGTTCGGTCTGGGATGGTGGTTGGACCGATTGCGCCACTCAACCACGACTTCTTGGCGATTGCGGAAGCAAGCGCATATGTTCCTCTGCATCGCCGGGCTGCCGTCCGAACGGCGATTGAAGGTTTGCTGCATGAAGCGCATCTTTTTACCACTGAATGTAGTGATCATCCTCTGGGTATTGGAATCTTTGGTTTTGCAAGTTCTTTCTTGAGAGATACGACTGTCAATACCCCGCTAGAACTTGAGGAGGAGGATTTGCTTATCACCTTTGTGCCGCATAATGAAGCTCTTAACAGACGCACCACCTCATTTGGCCCAGAGATTTGGTTGATGTTTTTTGGATTTCCTTACGATTACCAAACAGACTACTACATCACCAAGGCTTTAGGGGGTTATGGATCTCTTGTTCATTGGTACAATCCTCGCCAGGATAGACGGTACATGCTCATCAAAGCTCGCGTTATCCGTCTGAATCTCGTACCCAAGAGTTTTATTGTTTGGCAGTTGGGAGGTGCACGAGACTGCTGGACGGTCCAGGTTACTATTTTGAGAAGCAATGACTGGAATGGGTTGCTGCCTGATGTGCTGCCTCCAAATGAAGAACCTCCTCCCGCAGATGGCAATCCACATCCTCAGTTCGGGCCTGAACTCACTGCTGAACAACTTTACCAGCAGCAAGTTCACAACTGGCTGGTACAGAATGCTGCCCCCAATCACCCTGTGCATCACAACAATGCAGAAGCTCCCAACCAAGAGTGGGCTCCCTGGCCTGAACCTCCAGCTCCTCCTATGCCACCCCACCTAATGAACTTCCAAGCCTGGCTGGCCTCTCAGGGTTTGACTGTTATGCATGGAGTGGTTCCTGACAATAATGTCACTGACAATCCTATGCAAGCATGGCATGAGGCAATTACTGAATCTTCTGAATATACATCCTCGGAAGAATCTGATGCCACTGTCTCCGACTTGCTTGTTATGCCAGTGACTTCTCCAGGAGCCTTTTCTGCTGCTCTGGCGGCTCCATCTACTGCTGCTGACGTGGTTACCATCTCTGTCGACATTCATGACCAAGGTATGCGCTTTGGTCTATCTGCTCAGGGCGATTCCCTCATGGAAATCCTTTTGGCCAACCCTGTTCCCCGACAGCAACTCAATACTGCACTTTTCAATGCCATCCGGCATATACTTGCTACAAGGGGACCATGGGCTGCTGGTTTTGGATTCAGACATGAGGTTATGCACTTTGAAGTTCAGGTCACTGCTGGCCCTACTGGCATTCAATTCTCACAAAATACTCTACTTGCTCCGGCAACTACTGCATCACTGCTCATTGAGGAACTTTCTGACAGCCACGCACCACTTGTTGATCAGTCCAGGCTGGAACCACAGGGATCCATGGAAGCTTCTCATGTGCTGCTGACTGAAACTGAGGATTCTGCCACTGTGGTGGTACAAACCAACACTTTCAATTCTGATTTGGAGACTGATTCACACCTCATGGACTTGGCTGCACGTCACTCTGAAACTCAGACTGGCCTGCTTCAGATTGCAACAGGTGCCATTTCTGAAACTACAAGCAGTGCGGTGGGTTCTTCAGCTCATAAACGCAAAGGAAAGGCGCCAGTCCCCATTGACACTTCCACTCTCCGTCGCAGCACTCGTACTAACAAATATGATGGATTTCGCACCACCTCTCTGTCTGAAGCCAAGGTCTCTAAATCCAAGGTAAAACCGCGCACTGTTCCTACAGCCGTCTCTGCTGGTCCTGCAACTGCTGCTTCAAATCAGATGGCTCCTGAAGATCTCCCTCCTCCAACTGACATTGCCACAATGCAAGCCATTGGCACAAATCTATGTGCTATCCCGGAGGAGGAGCTCACGGTTGCTGCTTTCACTGAAGACCCGGCGGGGACCTCTTCATCATCCTCAGCTTGATTCCTCGCTTTGTTTCTTCGCTTAATGGCTCTTTTGCAGTCGTGGAACGTACTTTGTTGGAATATTCGTGGTCTTAATGCGGACAAAAAGCGCTTAGCCTTATCTAATGCGATCCAGTCTAGTGGATGTGCGATTATCTGTCTTCAAGAGACTAAAATGCAGACGTTTGATGCTAGCACTCTCAAGTTGATTTGTCCAAAACGCTTTGATAAATTTGCGTATATCCCGTCTGTCGGAGCGTCGGGGGGAATTGTTACGATCTGGAATAGTGCTCTCTTCTCTAGTACGATCGCCTTTGAGGAACAATTTGCGTTAGGCGTCACCTTCACTTCCACTCAAAATGCGCATACTTGGACGTTGGTTAACATCTACGGCCCGTGTCAAGGGGAACAGCGTAATACTTACAGTAAATGGTTGTTTGACTTGACAATTCCGCTGACTGAAGATTGGCTACTGCTTGGAGACTTCAATTTCATTCGATCGCCTAACAATCGAAACCTACCAGGGGGAAACGCCCAGGATATGTTTACTTTCAACGACTTCATCCGTGAGCAAGACTTAACTGAACTTCCTATTAAAGGTAGGGCTTACACCTGGTCGAACATGCAGATCAACCCCCTGCTCGAACAACTAGACTGGTTCTTCACCTCGCTCAACTGGACGACATCCTTCCCCAATACCATGGTAAACCCTTTGGGCCGCCCTGTTTCTGATCACATTCCCTGCTCCGTGGTCATTCAATCCACAATCCCCCGGAGCAAGATCTTCCGGTTTGAAACATACTGGATTGCGCACCCTGGCTTTATGCAGACTGTGGAGGACGCTTGGAATAAACCCATAAAATTTGGCAAAGACAAAAATGCAGCTTCGATCCTTTGTCAAAAGCTGAAAGCTGTCAGATACGCCCTATCCCACTGGAGCAAAAAGATTTCCCACCTAAAAATTGCCATTGAGAACTCAAATAAGGCCCTTCTTGAGCTGGATAGTCTTGAAGAACGACGTACACTTTCGATCCCTGAACGTAACTTCAAAAAAATCCTCAAAAAACACCTCCTACAACTCCTTAGTTACCAAAAGGAGTACTGGAAGAAGAGATGCACAATCCGTTGGATTAAGTTTGGCGATGAAAACTCGAAATTTTTTCAAGCTGTTGCCACGGAACGATTCAGACGAAACTGCATTGCTACCCTAAAATCTGAAAATGGGTATACCGTCAAGGATCATGCAAGTAAAGAAGCTATCTTATTTCAAGCCTTCAAACAAAGGCTGGGTTGTTGCTCAAAACCTAACATGAAACTCAACCTATCGTCCTTGCTCCGTCACCAAGTGGACTTTGAGCGCCTCACTGCCCCGTTTGCAACGCATGAAATTGATGTTGCGATTAAGGAAATGCCCCCGGACAAAGCCCCGGGCCCGGATGGTTTCAATGGAGCCTTTCTGAAAGCTTGTTGGCCTATCATTAAAAATGATTTCTACAACTTATGCAATGAATTTCACAGAGGAGACTTGAATCTTGAAAGCGTAAATTATGGTTATATCACTCTGATACCAAAGAATGCCTCCCAGGAGACGGTCAATGACTTCCGCCCAATCACTTTGCTCAATTGTTGCCTTAAGCTGATCACCAAACTACTGGCCAATCGTCTCCAAAAAATCATCTTGCAGATAGTCCACCGTAATCAGTACGGGTTCTTGCGTGGACGATCCATACATGACTGCTTAGCGTGGGCCTTCGAGTATATTCACCAGTGTCAAGCCTCGCAAAATGAGATTATCCTACTGAAACTTGATTTTGCCAAAGCCTTTGACACTATTCAACACTCGGCTATGCTCCACATTATCAAAAAAGTGGGTTTCAATGACAAATGGCTCCACTGGATGCAAAGTATCTTCAATTCTGGCAAATCCTCAGTCATTCTAAATGGTACTCCAGGAAGTTCTTTCCTATGCAAGTGCGGTGTGCGACAAGGTGACCCACTCTCGCCTCTGATATTTGTTATAGCTGCGGATCTCCTTCAATCTGCAATCAACGAAGCTCTTCAGAATAATATCCTGGACTTACCAATCCAACGTGACACTAACGGGGATTACCCAGTTATCCAATACGCGGATGACACACTCATCATCCTGCCATCTTGCACCCGGCAACTCACCAAGATTAAGGAAATTCTGGAGGATTACGCCACGTCAGTAGGGCTCAAAATCAACTTCCATAAGTCCACACTTGTGCCAATTAACACGCCTCCTGACAAATGCAAAGAACTGGCTGAGCTGTTAGGTTGCACAGTGGGTTCCATGTCGTTCACATATCTGTTGCTGCCCCTAGGCACCACTCGTCCGACCGTGCTGGATCTGGCTCCGCTTGTTTGCAAAGCAGAAAGAAAAATTATGGCTGCTATGTCTCTAATGTCGTACGCGGGGAAACTTGCTCTAATGAATTCGTTGGTAACCTCTCTTATCATGTTCACTATGGGTACCATCCGCATCCCACCAAAAATTATGGCCCAACTAGACAAGATCAGAAGGCATTGCCTATGGCAAAAACGGACCGAAGATGGGACCAAGAGCAATTCTCTTGCAGCTTGGGACATGGTCTGCAGGCCTAAGAAAAATGGTGGACTGGGAGTTGTCAACCTCAAAATACAGAATGACGCTTTGCTGCTTAAGTTTCTCCACAAGTTTTACAACAGGCATGATATCCCTTGGGTACATCTCATTTGGGATTCCTACTATGGTGACTCCATCCCTCATGCACATGATGCATGTGGCTCCTTCTGGTGGAAAGACTTAACTCAGCTAATGCCCATATATCGCGGCGTCACGCACGTAAAAATTGGGAATGGATCTTCTACGCTCTTTTGGAAAGATAATTGGAGCCAGTCCATATATGCTGATTGTTGCCCGAGAGCCTACTCATATGCTATCTCTGAAGATGTCTCGGTACAACACATTTTCACGTCCCCCCATCTGTAGGAAAACTTTCATCTCCCGCTTTCTATTCAGGCCCATGATGAGCTGCGATCCATCCAACTTGAAGTGGCCGAAAACACTCTTACGGAGGAACATGACACCTGGCAGTGTATTTGGGGCGGCAATACTTTTCAGACATCATCATACTACAGATTCTACTTCAGAGATGTAACTGCCCATGAAGCCTTCGGTTGGTTATGGAAAGCAAAGTGTACTCCCAAGCTCAAAACATTCGGGTGGTTCCTGCTGGTTGATCGCCTCAACACCAGAAACATGCTCAAGAGGAGGCACTACAACATTGGGACAAACTTCGACTGCCTCCTTTGTGGCCAACATGTTGAAGAAACGGTGGAACACCACTTCTTTCACTGCACATTTAGTCAGGAATGTTGGCTACATCTAGGCTTCAACTGGTCTTTGCAGCATGACAGACTTGACATGATCAAACATCAAAAGACCGTGCACCCTAGAAAGATGTGGATGGATATTTTTTTGACGTCGGCCTGGAGTCTCTGGAAGGAGAGAAACAACCACCACTTTAGGAAAATTAAGCCATCAGTTGCTTCCTGGAAACAGAGGTTTAAGTTGGACTTTGACAATCTTAGATATAGAGTGAAACCTTCCAAACAACATTTTGTATCTGCCATAGTTGGGTCCATACAGTAGGCGTCTTGTAATCTAGGGTGTCCCATGGTGGTGCCTCAACCACCCATGTATGTAAATCACACATGTAATTGTACCCCCTGAGGTTTTAGTAATATATATGCAGTAGGAACCTTTCCTACTGTCTTCACAGTCAAAAAAATGTTATAAAAAACTACTGAAAATAATGTGACTCCTACATATATGAGTTGTTGTAGGATTTTCAAATGGCGGCATAGACAACTTCGAAACAAGAAACGAAGCAAGGCTTCTATCACTTGTCGATAATGCTATTTAAACAAGTTTTCAGTTTCGCAAAAATAGAAAATCTACCATGATGGGTCAAAACGGTTAATAATGTACCAAATTATCATATTTCTATAGGTAAGTTGCTATCTGAGGTGCATATAGATGCATGGAATACCCTCGAAGCATGAAATGGTGGAAACGATTTCGGGAGATGTCGATGACGCTTGATTAATAAGTTTTCAGTTTTGAACGAATTGAAAATCTATAGTGATGGATTACAAGGGAACAAAACCTGTGATGAAATTATATGCTTACTAGTTATAAGCTATTATACGAGATCCATATGGTCGAACATACAACTTCCGAAGCTTGAAAATAAGAAATGCTGGTGGAATGTCTAAATGATGCTATTTAAGCAAGTTATCTGTTTAGCGAATGAAAAATAATCGGCAACGGAACAAAAGTTTATATAAACGTGTCAAACATTAATAATCTATGTGCATAAGTTGTTCTATGACTTCCACATGGCGGTCGAGACTACTCTCGAAGAATGAAATGATGGAAAGGCTGTTATAATGTGTCTAATGTCCTATTTAAATGAGTTCTAAGTTTTGAAGGAGGAGAAAAATGTAAAGTAATAAATCAAAATGTTATAAAAAACTACTGAAAATAATGTAACTCCTACATATATGAGTTGTTGTAGGATTTTCAAATGGCGGCATAGACAACTTCGAAACAATAAACGAAGCAAGGCTTCTATCACTTGTCGATAATGCTATTTAAACAAGTTTTCAGTTTCGCAAAAATAGAAAATCTACCATGATGGGTCAAAATGGTTAATAATGTACCAAATTATCAGATTTCTATAGGTAAGTTGCTATCTGAGGTGCATATAGATGCATGGACTACCCTCGAAGCATAAAATGGTGGAAACGATTTCGAGAGATGTCGATGACGCTTAATTAATAAGTTTTCAGTTTTGAATGAAGTGAAAATCTAAAGTGATGGATCAAAATGGAACAAAATTGGTGATGAAAGTGTATGCTTACTAGTTATAAGTTATACGAGATCCATATGGTCAAACATACAACTTCCGAAGCATGAAAGGAAGAAATGCTGGTGCAATGTCTAAATGAGGATATTTAAGTAAGTTTTCTGTTTAGCAAATAAAAATCATCGGTAACGGATCAATAGTTTATGTAAAGGTGCCAAACATGAATAATCTATGTGGATAAGCTGTTCTATGACTTCCACATGGCGGTCCAGACAACTCTCGAAGAATGAAATGATGGAAAGGCTGTTATAATGTGTCTAATGTCCTATTTAAATGAGTTCTATGTTTCAAAGGAGGCGAAAATGTAAAGTAATAAATCAAAATGTTATAAAAAACTACTGAAAATAATGTGACTCCTACATGTATAAGTTGTTGTAGGATTTTCAAATGGCGGCATAGACAACTTCGAAACAAGAAACGAAGCAAGGCTTCTATCACTTGTCGATAATGCTATTTAAATAAGTTTTCAGTTTCGCAAATATAGAAAATCTACCACGATGGGTCAAAACGGTTAATAATGTACCAAATTATCAGATTTCTATAGGTAAGTTACTATCTGAGGTGCATATAGATGCATGGACTACCCACGAAGCATGAAATGGTGGAAACGATTTTGGGAGATGTCGATGACGCTTAATTAATAAGATTTTAGTTTTGAATGAAGTGAAAATCTATAGTGAAGGAACAAAAGGGAACAAAATTGATGATGAAATTATATGCTTACTAGTTATAAGTTGTTATACGAGATCCATATGGTCGAATATACTACTTCCGAAGCTTGAAAGGAAGAAATGCTGGTGCAATGTCTAAATGATGCTATTTAAGTAAGTTTTCTTTTTAGCGAAAAAAATCGTCGGTAACGGATCAAAAGTTTATGTAAAGGTGCCATACATGAATAATCTATGTGGATAAGCTGTTCTATGACTTCCACATGGCGGTCGAGACTACTCTCGAAGAATGGATTGATGGAAAGGCTGTTATAATGTGTCTAATGTCCTATTTAAATGAGTTTTAAGTTTCGAAGGAGGAGAAAATGTAAAGTAATAAATCAAAATGTTATAAAAAACTACTGGAAATAATGTGACTCCTACATATATAAGTTGTTGTAGCATTTTCAAATGGCGGCATAGACAACTTCGAAACAAGAAATGAATCAAGGCTTCTATCACTTGTCGATAATCCTATTTAAACAAGTTTCCAGTTTCGCAAAAATAGAAAATCTACCATGATGGGTCAAAACGGTTAATAATGTACCAAATTATCAGATTTCTATAGGTAAGTTGCTATCTGAGGTGCATATAGATGCAAGGACTACCCTCGAAGCATGAAATGGTGGAAACGATTTCGGGAGATGTCGATGACTCTTAATTAATAAGTTTTCAGTTTTGAACGAAGTGAAAATCTATAGTGATGGATCAAAAGGGAACAAAATTGGTGATGAAATTATATGCTTACTAGTTATAAGTTGTTATACGAGATCCATATGGTCGAACATACTACTTCCGAAGCTTGAAAGGAACAAATGCTGGTGCAATGTCTAAATGATGTTATTTAAGTAAGTTTTCTGTTTAGCGAATAAAAAATCATCGATAACGGACAAAAAGTTTACGTAAAGGTGCCAAACATTAATAATCTATGTGCATAAGTTGTTCTATGACTTCCACATGGCGGTCAAGACTACTCTCGGAGAATGGATTGATGGAAAGGCTATTATAATGTGTCTAATGTACTATTTAAATGAGTTCTAAGTTTCGAAGGAGGAGAAAATGTAAAGTAATAAATCAAAATGTTATAAAAACCTACTGAAAATAATGTGACTCCTACATATATAAGTTGTTGTAGCATTTTCAAATGGCGGCATAGACAACTTCGAAACAAGAAACGAATCAAGGCTTCTATCACTTGTCGATAATGCTATTTAAACAAGTTTCCAGTTTCGCAAAAATAGAAAATCTACCATGATGGGTCAAAACGGTTAATAATGTACCAAATTATCAGATTTCTATAGGTAAGTTGCTATCTGAGGTGCATATAGATGCAAGGACTACCCTCGAAGCATGAAATGGTGGAAACGATTTCGGGAGATGTCGATGACTCTTAATTAATAAGTTTTCAGTTTTGAACGAAGTGAAAATCTATAGTGATGGATCAAAAGGGAACAAAATTGGTGATGAAATTATATGCTTACTAGTTATAAGTTGTTATACGAGATCCATATGGTCGAACATACTACTTCCGAAGCTTGAAAGGAACAAATGCTGGTGCAATGTCTAAATGATGCTATTTAAGTAAGTTTTCTGTTTAGCGAATAAAAAATCATCGATAACGGATAAAAAGTTTACGTAAAGGTGCCAAATATGAATAATCTATGAGGATAAGCTGTTCTATAACTTCCACATGGCGGTCGAGACTACTCTTGGAGAATGGAATGATGGAAAGGCTGTTATAATGTGTCTAATGTACTATTTAAATGAGTTCTAAGTTTCGAAGGAGGAGAAAATGTAAAGTAATAAATCAAAATGTTATAAAAACCTACTGAAAATAATGTGACTCCTACATATATGAGTTGTTGTAGGATTTTCAAATGGCGGCATAGACAACTTCGAAACAAGAAACGAAGCAAGGCTTTTATCACTTGTCGATAATGCTATTTAAACAAGTTTTCAGTTTCGCAAAAATAGAAAATCTACCATGATGGGTCAAAACGGTTAATAATGTACCAAATTATCATATTTCTATAGGTAAGTTGCTATCTGAGGTGCATATAGATGCATGGAATACCCTCGAAGCATGAAATGGTGGAAACGATTTCGGGAGATGTCGATGACGCTTAATTAATAAGTTTTCAGTTTTGAACGAATTGAAAATCTATAGTGATGGATTAAAAGGGAACAAAACCTGTGATGAAATTATATGCTTACTAGTTATAAACTGTTATACGAGATCCATATGGTCGAACATACAACTTCCGAAGCTTGAAAATAAGAAATGCTGGTGGAATGTCTAAATGATGCTATTTAAGCAAGTTATCTGTTTAGCGAATGAAAAATCATCGGCAACGGAACAAAAGTTTATATAAACGTGTCAAACATTAATAATCTATGTGCATAAGTTGTTCTATGACTTCCACATGGCGGTCGAGACTACTCTCGAAGAATGAAATGATGGAAAGGCTGTTATAATGTGTCTAATGTCCTATTTAAATGAGTTCTAAGTTTTGAAGGAGGAGAAAATGTAAAGTAATAAATCAAAATGTTATAAAAAAACTACTGAAAATAATGTGACTCCTACATATATGAGTTGTTGTAGGATTTTCAAATGGCGGCATAGACAACTTCGAAACAATAAACGAAGCAAGGCTTCTATCACTTGTCGATAATGCTATTTAAACAAGTTTTCAGTTTCGCAAAAATAGAAAATCTACCATGATGGGTCAAAACGGTTAATAATGTACCAAATTATCAGATTTCTATAGGTAAGTTGCTATCTGAGGTGCATATAGATGCATGGGCTACCCTCGAAGCATAAAATGGTGGAAACGATTTCGAGAGATGTCGATGACACTTAGTTAATAAGTTTTCAGTTTTGAATGAAGTGAAAATCTAAAGTGATGGATCAAAAGGGAAAAAAATTGGTGATGAAAGTGTATGCTTACTAGTTATAAGTTGTTATACGAGATCCATATGGTCAAACATACAACTTCCGAAGCATGAAAGGAAGAAATGCTGGTGCAATGTCTAAATGAGGATATTTAAGTAATTTTCTGTTTAGCGAATAAAAAATCATCGGTAACGGATCAAAAGTTTATGTAAAGGTGCCAAACATGAATAATCTATGTGGATAAGCTGTTCTATGACTTCCACATGGCGGTCGAGACTACTCTCGAAGAATGAAATGATGGAAATGCTGTTATAATGTGTCTAATGTCCTATTTAAATGAGTTCTATGTTTCAAAGGAGGAGAAAATATAAAGTAATAAATCAAAATGTTATAAAAAACTACTGAAAATAATGTGACTCTTACATATATGAGTTGTTGTAGGATTTTCAAATGGCAGCATAGACAACTTCGAAACAAGAAACGAAGCAAGGCTTCTATCACTTGTCGATAATGCTATTTAAACAAGTTTTCAGTTTCGCAAAAATAGAAAATCTACCATGATGGGTCAAAACGGTTAATAATGTACCAAATTATCATATTTCTATAGGTAAGTTGCTATCTGAGGTGCATATAGATGCATGGAATACCCTCGAAGCCTGAAATGGTGGAAACGATTTCGGGAGATGTCGATGACGCTTAATTAATAAGTTTTCAGTTTTGAATGAAGTGAAAATCTATAGTGATGGATTACAAGGGAACAAAACCTGTGATGAAATTATATGCTTACTAGTTATAAGCTGTTATACGAGATCCATATAGTCGAACATACAACTTCCGAAGCTTGAAAATAAGAAATGCTGCTGGAATGTCTAAATGATGCTATTTAAGCAAGTTATCTGTTTAGCGAATGAAAAATCATCGGCAACGGAACAAAAGTTTATATAAACGTGTCAAACATTAATAATCTATGTGCATAAGTTGTTCTATGACTTCCACATGGCGGTCAAGACTACTCTCGAAGAATGAAATGATGGAAAGGCTGTTATAATGTGTCTAATGTCCTATTTAAATGAGTTCTAAGTTTTGAAGGAGGAGAAAATGTAAAATAATAAATCAAAATGTTATAAAAAACTACTGAAAATAATGTGACTCCTACATATATGAGTTGTTGTAGGATTTTCAAATGGCGGCATAGACAACTTCGAAACAATAAATGAAGCAAGGCTTCTATCACTTGTCGATAATGCTATTTAAACAAGTTTTCAGTTTCGCAAAAATAGAAAATCTACCATGATGGGTCAAAACGGTTAATAATGTACCAAATTATCAGATTTCTATAGGTAAGTTGCTATCTGAGGTGCATATAGATGCATGGGCTACCCTCGAAGCATAAAATGGTGGAAACGATTTCGAGAGATGTCGATGACACTTAATTAATAAGTTTTCAGTTTTGAATGAAGTGAAAATCTAAAGTGATGGATCAAAAGGGAACAAAATTGGTGATGAAAGTGTATGCTTACTAGTTATAAGTTGTTATACGAGATCCATATGGTCAAACATACAACTTCCGAAGCATGAAAGGAAGAAATGCTGGTGCAATGTCTAAATGAGGATATTTAAGTAATTTTCTGTTTAGCGAATAAAAAATCATCGGTAACGGATCAAAAGTTTATGTAAAGGTGCCAAACATGAATAATCTATGTGGATAAGCTGTTCTATGACTTCCACATGGCGGTCGAGACTACTCTCGAAGAATGAAATGATGGAAATGCTGTTATAATGTGTCTAATGTCCTATTTAAATGAGTTCTATGTTTCAAAGGAGGAGAAAATATAAAGTAACAAATCAAAATGTTATAAAAAACTACTGAAAATAATGTGACTTACATATATGAGTTGTTGTAGGATTTTCAAATGGCGGCATAGACAACTTCGAAACAAGAAACGAAGCAAGGCTTCTATCACTTGTCGATAATGCTATTTAAACAAGTTTTCAGTTTCGCAAAAATAGAAAATCTACCATGATGGGTCAAAACGGTTAATAATGTACCAAATTATCATATTTCTATAGGTAAGTTGCTATCTGAGGTGCATATAGATGCATGGAATACCCTCGAAGCATGAAATGGTGGAAACGATTTCGGGAGATGTCGATGATGCTTAATTAATAAGTTTTCAGTTTTGAACGAATTGAAAATCTATAGTGATGGTTCAAAAGGGAACAAAATATGTGATGAAATTATATGCTTACTAGTTATATGCTGTTATACGAGATCCATATGGTCGAACATACAACTTCCGAAGCTTGAAAGTAAGAAATGCTGGTGGAATGTCTAAATGATGCTATTTAAGTAAGTTATCTGTTTAGCGAATAAAAAATCATCAGTAACGGATCAAAAGTTTATATAAACATGTCAAACATTAATAATCTATGTGCATAAGTTGTTCTATGACTTCCACATGGCGGTCGAGACTACTCTCGAAGAATGAAATGATGGAAAGGCTGTTATAATGTGTCTAATGTCCTATTTAAATGAGTTCTAAGTTTTGAAGGAGGAGAAAATGTAAAGTAATAAATCAAAATGTTGTAAAAAACTACTTAAAATAATGTGACTCCTACATATATAAGTTGTAGGATTTTCAAATTGCGGCATAGACAACTTTAAAACAAGAAACGAAGCAAGGCTTGTATCACTTGTCGATAATGCTATTTAAACAAGTTTTCAGTTTCGCAAAAATAGAAAATCTACCATGTCGTGAAATTGTCACGACAGATGTCCTCATGCAAGGACTTAGTCGTGGAGCCATCACAACTTAGAAGCTTAAAGGGGTTAATCGGGACAAAGGACACGAGAGTGTTTATAGTAGTTCGGCCCCTTACGGTGAAGGTAAAGCTTACGTCTAGTTGGGTTGGTATTGTTGAGGTTTCGATGACCAGGGAGCGAGATACGCTATGCCCGGCTCTCGATGTGTTGTTTCTTGCCCTAAGCCGCCGGCGGGTCGTCCCCTTATATACACGGGTCGACGCCCTGCGGCTTACAGAGTCCCGGCCGGCTCATAGACAATGTCCGGCCCGGTGACTAGTTAATTCTACCTTACAATACAAGTCATGCCATCATGCCGGTTTATCACTATGGGCCTTAAATCACCTGTGGGCCTTTAGACCCTTTATTGAACCGCCATCTTCATGCTTGGTCTTGGGCTTCTGATGAGTCTCTCTTTGCGTAACCCGACCCCTCCTGGGCGGCTTACACAAATAGTTATATCCCCAACATTAGGCCCCAGATTGATTTGAAGCGGTTCATGTCAGTCTTAAAATACCTTAACAACCAGTCCTTCTGTCCTCTGTCCGTGAAAAGGTCGTAACCCATCGTGACGTCATCTTCTGGATCTGTGTTAACCCGCCATGACGTCATCTTCAATTAAATCCCTATTTTATTCCATCATATCTTCAACGGATCTTTGCCTTTATTGACCATCGCAAAAATCGAGGCGTCGGGGTCGCTGGATAATGATACTCGGTCTCCTCGTTTCTCGCGCCGTCTAAGTCGGCCCTACCTTATAAATAGGCACGACCTAGGTCTTCCATTCTTCCCTCTTTCGGTCGTCTTCTTCCTCTTGCCGCCTTTCTGTCTCTCGAGCTCCGCCGCCGCCGCCGTCAAACCCCTCGTCTTCACCAACTCAGGCCGCTGCATCAACCTGACTCTGACCAGAAATCGACGGCGACCCTCCGCAGCTCGTCCGCATCTGTGAGTTCCTCTCCTTCCCGTCCTCAGATCTGCATTGGAACTGTCTTGAGTTCGTTGGCATTCATCGCTGCCCGATGCCAACCCTTGCTAGTTTTCACCTCCAATGCACTGTTTAGATCATAAAAACAACATAGAACTGCTGCGGTAATTGTTTGTGCCTATTTTGCATAGAAACAGATCTCATCGCCCTTGTTTGGAAGCCCTCTTCAAGTGCATGAACTTCTCTCCCTATTTTAGGTCTAGAAATTTTTCTTTACAGAGCTACCGTTTGATCCAAAATAATAACTGCAACTTGTGAAACCTGTTTGCTTCACACTTAGCCAAAAATTGCATCTGTTGAATCTGTTTTAGCCATAGTAGTCCATGTGACCGGTTTAAGACAACACCGGCTGTCAGCACCGCTTGCTTCCGGCGACTTAAGAAAATTTAGTTACCTTTGATACCTGTAGCGGTTTAAACATTATTTCATAGTCACCTATATGTCATTAGGCCCCTTCTTAAGCCGCCACCTTTAATACATTAATAATGCTCTCCTCCGGGTTATGGGTTAAACCGGAAATTTTTACTTTGTCATAGACTTCCACTCATACTATGGCACCTGAGGCTCCCAAGGCTCCTGTGACTTGCAACTGGGTCCCGTCCATTGTCGCATAAAGCAAACTGTCTGAATTTGTGAAGTCTGGCCATCTGCCCAAGAAGGAGGTCATGTCTTATCGTGCTCCTGACCTGTCCGAGGAGAAACCTCATCCCAAAGAAGGGGAGGTAATAGTTTTTACGGATCATATGAGCCGGGGATTTGCTCCACCCGGTTCAAAATTCTTTAGAGATGTTTTGCACTTTTTTGACTTAAGACCTCAAGACATCGGGCCCAATTCCGTGTCAAATATCTGCAACTTCCAAGTCTTCTGTGAGGTCTACCTTAGAGAAGAGCCCAGCCTACTTTTGTTCAGGGAATTGATTTAAACCGGCAGAATGAACGTGCCAACGGGCCCAGTCTGGAACACGGTGGCATATCAATTCAGAGGCGGAGAGACTACCTGTTCCCTTATGCTAAACTGCCGAGTCATCCAAAGGACTGGAACCAGACAAGGTTCTACTGCCAGGACACTTCCCGGCTAGCGAAAACCCGCTGCCCGGCTTCCGTGCCTTGCGCCTTGAATCCAACCATCCGCTGCCGGACAAGTTGACTGCCGTTGAGCGTCTGCCACTCACCCCCACTATTAAGAAGATCAAAGCTCTTTTGGGGAACGTCTTAGATGGCATCGACCTGGTCCGAGTCTGGGTTGCTTGGAGAGTAATTCCGTTAAGCTGCCATTCCGGCTTAATGTGTACTTACTAAGGCGAGAGGGATGATCCTCAGCATCATAGTCCTGACGACTTACCAGATGACGTGGTGGAGGCTACCACCCAGTCCTTATTGAAAGAGGGCACGGTGACCAGTAATGCTTTCGGCTTACTGCCCTTCTGCAAGAAGAACCCAGCCCCTGCAGTAAGTTATCAGCCTCAATGATTACTCTTTGCTATGTTATACCTTATTTTTACTCATAACCCTTTATCATCATTCACATGCAAATGACAACTTCTGGAAGGTCCAGTATGACCATGAGGCGGTCAAACAAGCCAGGGCGGCCAAGAGGGCCGAAAGAAAAGTCGCCAAGACTGGGACTTCGAAGAAAAGGAAACCAAGCGCCTCGGAGATGTTTCAACTTGATGACTCTGATGACAATGAAGAAGAGGTAACTTTTAACTTCCCTTACTCTTTATCATCACCTTGCTGACATTATTCCCCTTTCAGGAAGACATGAGAAACAGCCAACCCGTCGAGGAAGAGGTAACTATAATCTCCTCCGACTCCGAGCCTTTGCCGTGGCAGAAAACTCGAAGAGTGACCCGAAAAGTAGGATTTTAACATCCTTTGGCTTACCAAGATCCTCAATTTCTTTTGAAGCGACAGCAATTTGAAAGCCGAAGGCAGACCCGGACCAGCAAGGATGCAGAGCTCTCCTTCGGCTTGCCTGACGCAACCAGGAAGCCTCGGACTGAGGTTATCTCCGACTTACGCCCTGTTTTACCTTTGGCGGGTTTAATCCGTCAACCTCTCAATTCATCTGACTCCAATTATTAGGATACCTCTCCTTCCTCCGGCAAGTCTATGCAGTCAAATATGCCGGCTTTTAAAACTGCCCCTGGGTAATGTCAATTTGTTTACCTTATGCTTTATCTTACTCATGTTTTTGTACTCATTCTTCTGCCTTGTCCACGGTGTGCAAGTAAAGCCCAGGAAGAAAGCGAAGAAAGATAAGCCGGCCCAAGACCCTGTAGTGACTGAGCTGGCACTGGGCACGGCCGCCATCGACTCTTCCACACATAAGCCGCCGCCTGAGCCGGCTCATGACATTCCGGCACCAACTTCTGATCCGCCTGCCGAAGAGACTCTTGATGGTTCTGACAACCTGGAAGCACCTAGCCCGGCCAAGACAACTGATCCAGAAGTGGAAATTCTCAAGACTCAATTTGTTGAGCCGCGACGGCCCACTATACTCGCCAAGTGTTCTGCTAAGGAAGAATTATTAGAACGCCGAAAAGCCAAGCTGGACATCGCTGACTATACTCATTTGAGTATTGAAGAGATCGTCTCTGGCTATATCAACCAAGTGCATAGCAGCCGTGACCTGGAAATTGACATGGTGAAGCAAATACAACAGAAATCTGAGGTATGACTTATGCTACCTTATTTTCAATCATACTTACTGTACCAGCCCCCAAGTCTATTGCTTATAAGTAAATATGTTGTAGACTTAGAACACTGTCTAGCACTGCTTGTCCGGTTTAAAAGAAGATACTTAATCCAGTTGTAGCCTGATACTTTGAACTTGCGATACGCATTAGCCCCCAAGTGCCAAGTATCTTTGCTTGCAAAGTGCTTGGGACTTTAATTTGCATAAACCAGCGTAGTAATTTAGAATTCTTCAGCATACATTAGCACCATAAGTCAATTTGAGTCAGAGATTGCTGACCTGAAGAGCCGCCTGGCAGCCCAGGAACTTGAAATTCAAAAGGCCAACTCCAAGTTTGAATTCAGCGTCTCCGAACTAGAGAAGTTGAAGAAAAACTTTGAGTCGGAGAAGAAAACCTGGGCTGATGAGAAGGCCTCTCTGGTGACCCGGGCCGAGTCAGCAGAGGCATCACTTGCGGAAGCAACGACCGAACTGTCCGGCTTAAAACGCCAGATATCTCGAATGGTCTCGGCAATCTTTGGTAAGTGATTTACCCAAACCTTAACTACTGCAAATCTCCTTTCAGTTGTTTCCTCCGGCTCACCTTACACTTAATAACGCGGGCCCCAGGAGCACAAACCTCAAGCAGGACATGAAGATCAAGCTGAAAGCGGTTTATACTCTGGTGGAACAGCTTAACACCGGGTCACAATGTGCTTTGGCCGTTGTGGCTTTATCAAATGACGTTCCTCATCTCCTGCAAGATGTACTGAAGCGGCTTGCTGTATTACCTCAGCGCGTCCAAGAACTAAGGCGGGCGTCCGCAAGAGCCGGGGCCATAGCCGCGCTAAGCCGGGCTAAAGCATGGATTCCAGAACTAGACCCGGCCGACCTCGCTCTTGGGATACCCGAGTCTGAAGGAAGATGGCACCGTATTTAATGATGCAGACTTCACCGCCTATGTTAAAGACATACGCCCTATGGCCACTCTCATTGGGAACGATACTGATCTTACCAAGTATCAGCCGGGCTATGACAGCGAGAATCGGAGGATTCCAACACCTCATTATGATGAAGTCAGCCTGATCCCTCCAACTCGTAAGCATACCTTTGCCCCTGAAGTCGACCCAGCCGGTTTAATAGATGATGAAGCTGAGTTTGAAGCCTTGAGTGGCATTGACTGGGCCTCATCCACCTTCCAGGACAGGGCAGCCGTCGGAGAAGCGGAAACGGATAATTCGGATGCTTCAGGTCAACCCCAGGAGTAAACCGCCAAGTGCCATATGCTTATGTCTTTGTGGAAAAACAATGCTTCATCATTCAGACTCGGGGAGTCTTGTAATAGGGTAGAAAATACGTTGATTTTGTCATGCCTGCGTGCATGCTTATGGCGCGCAATACTCTCATAAGCCGCCATCACTATGCACTTCCAGTTTATATTAATCTGTTATTTCCTTACAGAAACTTGCCGGTATTGTCCTGCACATAAACAGAAATCCCTTGGCGACTTATCGCATCAGCAGTCACATAAAATATTGATAACCCGAAGTATATACCAAACAATCTTAGGAAGGCCGACTTAGGATTAGACTTATTAGACATAATCATAACAACATACCTGTGATTCTTGTGATTATCTCACCGGCTTATATGAACGACCCATGAGGGTAAATTTAACTCCTGAAAGTTGGCACATATAAAGTTCACCTGGCACTTTAACAACCTGAGGCAACTAAATTTAAACCGGTGGAACGAAAACCGCTCCATAGTACTTTCAAAGGGTCTCCAGATAGTTAAATATTTACACTTACAAAGTATGATGAATAATAAACAAAACTTAAAGGCTTCTGATTCGAATACGATCAGTGAACCGTTCCAAAGGGGTTAAGCTAAGATTTGGATACGATCATATAGCCCCCAGTGGCTTTGGCGATGCCGATCAAGTGGGTATCGACAGCTATGTTCTCTTTGGTTCGAATACGACCTATGTTTGAATAGGAAGCCCCCAAGTGACCATAAGAGTTGTTTAATGATGCTAATTTGAATACGATCCACGTCAGACCCAAAGGGGTTAAGCTATGATTCAAATATGATCAAGAAGCCCCCAACTGGGTTTGGAAGTATGCCAATCAAGAGGGTATCGACAGCTATGTTCTCTTTGGTTCGAATACGACCCATGTTTGAATAGGAAGCCCCCAAGTGATCATGGCTAGATTCAGATATGATCATAAGCCGGACCAAAGGAACTGCCGGATTCAGATATGACCCGCTCCCTGTTGGTTGTTCCCACCACATGATAAAGAAGACACGTAAACTTTTTAGGGTGGAAAAAAGGACAGAGGTCCTGCTTTATTTCTTTATATAATATATACATTGTCGAAATATATACATATTTGAGCCGATGGCTCAAGTATAGTAAGGCCGAAGATGAGCGATATTCCACGGCCGGCGGGTCTCCTCCTCCGACTTACGTGAGTCTTTGTGCTCTCGAACATCGATAAGGTAGTATGACCCGTTGTTTAGATTCTTGCTGACCACAAAGGGTCCTTCCCAAGGAGGGGATAGCTTGTGCATATCAGACTGATCCTGGATAAGCCGGAGCACTAAGTCGCCTTCCTGAAAGGTTCTGGACCTAACTCGGTGGCTGTGGTAGCGGTGCAGATCTTGCTGGTAAATCGCCGAGCGGGCTATTGCCAAGTCTCGCTCTTCGTCCAACAAGTCTAGTGCATCTTGACGAGCTTTTTCATTGTCAGCCTCAACATAAGCCGCCACATGAGGTGAGTCATGACGGATGTCACTTGGTAGGACCGCCTCTGCTCCATACACCATGAAGAAAGGTGTGTAGCCTGTGGATCTGTTAGGTGTAGTGTTGATGCTCCAAAGTACAGAAGGTAACTCCTCCACCCAACAACCCGGCGTCCGCTGCAAAGGGAGTAAGAGCCAAGGCTTGATACCTTTCAAGATCTCCTGATTAGCTCTTTCTGCTTGACCATTGGATTGAGGATGCGCCACAGTCGAAACGTCAAGCCGGATATGTTCTCGTTGACAGAACTCTTCCATGGCTCCTTTGGAGAGATTAGTACCATTATCAGTTATGATGTTGTGTGGAAAGCCAAAACAAAAAAATCACCTTTTTCATGAACTGAACCGCCGTGGCTGCATCATAATTACTGACTGGCTCCGCCTCAACCCACTTTGTAAACTTATCAACCACCACCAGGAGATGCGTCTTTTTATCCTTAGACCTTTTGAAAGGTCCGACCATGTCAAGCCCCCAGACTGCGAACGGCCATGTAATTGGAATCATCCTCAATTCTTGAGCTGGCACATGAGCTCGTCGTGAAAATTTCGGACACCCGTCACATTTGTTGACCAGATCTTCTGCATCAGCAAGAGCCGTCAGCCAATAAAACCCATGACGGAAGGCCTTGGCCACAAGAGATTTTGAGCCGGCGCGATGACCGCAATCCCCTTCATGGATCTCACGAAGTATCTCCTGGCCCTCCGTAGGTGACACGCAACGTTGAAACACTCCAGTGACGCTGCAGTGATGTAACTCACTATTAACGATTGTCATGGATTTGGACCACCGGACAATTTGTCTCGCCAAGGTCTCATCCTCAGGCAACTCTCCCTGGGTCATATAAGCCAAATAAGGCACTGTCCAATCCGGGATGACATGGAGAGCCGCTATCAACTGTGCCTCCGGGTCTGGCACTGCTAGATCTTCTTCTGTAGGTAACTTGACAGAAGGATTGTGCAAAACATCAAGAAAAGTGTTAGGCGGCACCGGCTTACGCTGAGATCCCAGCTGGCTTAAGGCATCGTCCGCCTCATTCTTCCTCCGATCAATGTGCTCCACTTGATAACCTTTGAAGTGTCCAGCCACAGCATCAACTTCACGATGATAGGCCGCCATAAGAGGATCCTTGGAGTCCCACGTGCTTGACACTTGTTGAGCCATGAGATCGGAGTCTCCTAAGCACCTTACCTGGCTCAAGTTCATCTCCTTGGCCATCCGGAGACTATGGAGTAAGGCCTCGTACTCCGCTGCATTGTTAGTACAAGGAAACATAAGCCGGAGCACATAACAGAATTTATCACCTCGAGGAGAAGTTAACACAACTCCAGCCCCCGAGCCTTCCAACTGCCTGGACCCATCAAAGTGAATAGTCCAATATGTGTTATCAGGCTTTTCCTCAGGTGCCTGCAGCTCTGTCCAGTCATTGATAAAATCCACCAAGGCTTGAGACTTAATGGAAGTACGTGGCATGTACTTCAGACCATGAGGCCCAAGCTCTATGGCCCACTTGGCGACTCGTCCTGTGGCCTCTCTATTCTGGATGATGTCTCCCAAAGGGGCAGAACTTACCACAATGATAGGGTGACCTTGGAAGTATTGCTTCAGCTTCCGGCTTGCCATGAACACCCCGTAGACAAGCTTCTGCCAATGTGGATACCTTTTCTTAGACTCAATGAGCACCTCACTGACGTAATAAACCGGTCATTGAACCGGATGCTCCTTGCCAGCCTCCTTGCGCTCCACCACGATTGCAACACTCACAGCTCGTGAATTTGCAGCCACATATAACAACAATGGCTCTCTGTCAATGGAAGCCACAAGGACCGGCGGCTCAGACAACTGTCTCTTTAAGTCCTCAAAGGCAGTATTAGCAGCCTCACTCCAGACAAAAGTGTCTGTCTTCTTCATCATCTGATACAGCGGTAGGGCCTTCTCACCTAACCGGCTTATGAACCGGCTTAAGGCAGCAACCCGACCCGCCAGTCGCTGAACATCATTGATGCACGCCGGTTTAGCCAAAGAGGTAATTGCCTTGATCTTCTCCGAATTAGCTTCAATGCCCCTGTTTGAGACCAGAAATCCCAAAAGCTTACCTGCAGGTACACCAAATACACACTTCTCCGGGTTAAGCATCATCTTGTAAACCCGGAGATTATCAAAGGTCTCCCTTAAATCAGATATCAAGGTTTCCTTCTCTCTGGACTTCACCACTATGTCATCCACGTAAGCATGAACATTGCGACAAATCTGATTGCGGAGACAGTTCTGTACACACCGCTGATAAGTCGCCTGGGCACTCTTGATCCCAAAAGGCATAGATACATAGCAAAGGCTCCAAACGGAGTAATGAAAGCCGTCTTCTCCTGGTCCTTAACTGCCATCTTGATTTGATGATAACCAGAGTAAGCATCCAAAAAGCTCAAACGCTCACAACCCGCCGTAGCATCAATAATTTGATTAATACGGGGGAGAGCAAAAGGATCAGCCGAACAAGCCTTATTTAAGTCCGTGTAATCCACACACATCCGCAAGGTGCCGTTCTTCTTGAGCACGAGCACCGGGTTAGCCAACCACTCCGGGTGAAAAACTTCAACAATGAATCCGACCGCTAAGAGCCGTGCGACCTCCTCTCCAATAGCTTTCCGTCTTTCTTCGTTGAATCGCCGAAAAAAACTGTCTGACCGGCTTATACTTCGGATCAATATTAAGAGTGTGCTTAGTGAATCCTCTCAGTACACCCGGCATGTCAGAAGGTTTCCATGCAAAGATGTCCAAGTTCTCACGGATGAACTCGATGAGCACACTTTTCTATTTAGGATCCAGGTTGGCCCTGATGCTGAACTGCTTAGATGAATCGCTTGGAGTAAAATCAACAAGCTTGGTCTCAGCAGCCGAGTTAAACTTCATCGCCGGGTCATGTTCCGTGGTTGGCTTATTGAGGGAGGTCATATCTGCCGGGTCAACGTTATCTTGATAAAATTTCAGTTCCTCTGCTGCACAGGCAGACTCGGCATAAGCCGCGCCGCCTTCTTCACATTCCAGGGCTACCTTTCGACTCCCATGCACAGTGATGGTGCCCTTGTAACCCGGCATCTTGAGCTGCAAATAAACATAACACGGTCGCGCCATAAACTTGGCATAAGCCGGCCGCCCAAATAAAGCATGATATGGACTCTTGATTTTGACCACCTCAAAGGTTAACTTCTCAGCCCTAGAATCATGCTCATCTCCAAAGGCCACCTCCATCTCAATCTTACCGACGGGGTATGCCGACTTACCAGGCACCACTCCATGGAAAACGGTGTTGGATGTCTTTAAATTTTTGTCAGTTAAACCCATGCGCCGAAAGGTCTCGTAATAGAGGATGTTGATGCTGCTACCTCCGTTCATGAGCACTTTAGTGAATTTGTATCCACCGACCTGCGGTGCCACCACCAAGGCTAACTGACCCGGATTATCAACCCGGGTAGGGTGATCTTCCCTACTCCATACAATGGGCTGTTCTGACCACCTCAGGTAACGAGGAACCGCCGGCTTGACAGAGTTCACGGCCCTCTTATGGATCTTCTGGTCACGTTTGCATAAGCTAGTGGTGAACACATGATACTGCCCACTATTCAGCTGCTTCGGATGGCTTTGATAACCCGACAGCTGCTGCTGTTGTCCTCCTTGACCAAACTACTACTGGTTATGACCGCCTTGATTTCCCTGAAAGCCAGAACTTGTACCGCCGCCCGGGCCATGAAAGCCGCCGGCACCTGAGCCGCCGCCTGACCCATGATTGACATCAAACATGTTGGAATTCTTGAAATCACTCATAATTGCGCAATACTTACATAAGTGGGTGGTTGGTCGTTCCCGGGTGCCGTGTCTCGGGCAGGGCTCATTGAGTAGCTGCTCAAGAGATGGACCTAACCCGCCAGATCGCGGGGGCGGTTTTCCCTTGCGTCTCTGACTGTTACCCTGCGCATTGGCGTTGGCTACAAACTCCGGGTTACCGTCTTCCTTACGCTTATTGCCTCCTTGATTCATCGGGTTATGCTGCTGACCCTTTCCATTGCCATTCTTCTTTCCCTTCCCTGTCTTTTCCTCATCAGATGCGGGATCCTTGTTACTATCAGAGTCGGCGTACTTGACTAAAGCTGCCATCAGCGTACCCATATCATTGTAATCACGCTTAAGGTGCACCAACTTGTCTCAGCGGCTCAAAGCGGCAATTCTTCTCCAACATGAGAACTGCTGAGCCGGCATCCATCTTGTCAGATGAATGTATTATCTCCTTGACCCGGCGCACCCAATGGGTTGTGGATTCACCCTCCTCTTGCTTACAATTTGTTAAGTCTACAATCGACATAGATTGCTTGCAAGTATCCTTGAAATTCTGGATGAACCGGGCTTTTAACTCTGCCCATGAACCAATGGAATTGGGTGGCAAACCCTTTAACCAAGACCGGGCCGTTCCATCCAACATCATGGTGAAATACTTAGCCATAGTTGCGTCCCTGACCTCCAACAGCTCCATGGCCATCTCATAGCTTTCAGTCCACGCCCCAGGTTGTAATTCGGTCGTATAATTTGGCACCTTTCAAGGCCCCTTGAAGTCCTTAGGGAGACGCACATTACGTAAAGCCGACACCAACCATGGTTCGCCGCCGGTTCTGGTGGCTACTCCCGCCTCAACAGAAGCTGTCGGATAATCCGGAAGGGCCAGGTGAGCCGTCTGCTGAGTCGCTAGCTGATCCGCTAACTGAGTCGCCCGCTCGTCCTCCTGACGTATCCGGTCCTACACCGGATTATATCCGCCGGGCTGGTTACGGCGCTGAGCATTGCTTGACAAAGCTTCTGACTCCATGTTCCTGCTGTAACTCGGGCTCCGATTTGGACGAGATGGAGCTAACCAAGGCGGAGGAGTCGAATGAATTCTATCCCGGCTATAAGAATAAGTGAGGGAGTCCTGAATTAGGGGGTGTCTGGATGGCCGGACTATGCCTTCGGCCGGACTCCTGGACTATGAAGATACAAGATTGAAGACTTCGTCCCGTGTCCGGAAGGGACTTTCCTTGGCGTGGAAGGCAAGCTTGGCGATGCGGATATTTAGATCTCCTACCATTGTAACCGACTTTGTGTAACCCTCACCCTCTCCGGTGTCTATATAAACCGGAGGGTTTTAGTCCGTAGGACAACAGAACATACAACAATCATACCATAGGCTAGCTTCTAGGGTTTAGCCCCTTTGATCTTGTGGTAGATCTACTCTTGTACTACCCATATCATCAATATTAATCAAGTAGGACGTAGGGTTTTACCTCCATCAAGAGGGCCCGAACCTGGGTAAAACTTCGTGTCCCTTGTCTCCTGTTACCATCCGCCTAGACGCACAGTTCTGGACCCCCTACCTGAGATCCGCCAGGCACATACGCGCCCCGAATTCGGGCGAGCGCAGCCGCCACCAGGGGCTATCTAAGTAGCCTCACTGTCAAGCTCCTATGGCTAAGTGAAAGTGATAAAGCATTATAGTCCGATTGCCTACTTCACTGCGCTATCACCTCCTTTATAGGACCAAGACATTGGATTAAGTGTGAAAATGCGCCTTCTGCGAACACCCCGGCATTATGTGCATGGGGGCTGAAGCCGACGACTGCCATCTTTCAAATTTTATACAAATGGCCGCACAGGAGGTGTTAAAATACTTGCAGGCACGAGTATAAAAAGTTCCTATAATTTATCAAAATATCATTTTACAGTCATGTAAGCTATTCAAAGATAGCATCCTTCGAGCACTGCGTCTCTATTACACGAGCCCCTTGCATAACTTCAAATAGTGCTTGGCAGGTACTCGGCTTCCGTCCGAATCTCGGGATGCAACAGCGGTGGTCTCCATTTCCACCCAGTATGTCTTGACACGGGCAAGAGCCATCCGCGCACCCTCTAGACATGCTGACCTCTTCATTGCATTGATACGCGGCACCGCACCAAGGAATTGATACGCGGCACCGCACCAAGCTGAAATAACTCTTCGGCTCCGATCTCTCCGGCCACAAATGACTCATGACGCACTTCATGGCGAGTCCGGACAACCTATTCAGCTCGGCCCATTCGGCCAGACGATCGGCCACTGATAGTGGACGCTCTGGATTGCGGAACTGCGACCAGAAGAGTTTCTCCACTTCGCAATCTTTCTGATCTCGAAAGTGTTCGGTCGCATCAGCAGCACTTGCCGCCAAATCCAGATAGGTGTCCGCCGTACTCCACAGTTGGTCCAACGGAGCATGCTTAGGATCACAAAACTTCCTCCGCAGCATATAGGGCTTTCCAGCCGCGATTTCTCTGGCCTGACGCAGCTCCTCCTTCGCAGCTCTCATTGCAGAGCAAGCATCCTTGGCATCGGCAATGGCCTTCTTCAAGTCCGTCTGCTCCGCCCGGTCTTCTTTTTCGAGAAGCTTGCAACGGTCAGCAGCGCTTTTTAGCTTTACGGCCATCTCTTTCTTGCTTCGGCAGTGAGCAGCCTGTTCGGCTCTCAGCTCTTCAAGGGCCTTCTCGGCAGCCGCATCACTTTTTCTGGCTTGTTCTTTGGCTCGGGCAAGTTCCGCCCGAAGACTCTCCACGGCGGCTGCACCATCTGCGTCAAGCATACACGATGTAAGATACTGGCATAAAGCTCCTGTTACCAGGTGCTGCCCGAGGAATTACATACCTTGTGCCTCATCAAGCCGCTTGTTGATGAGCGCGATGTCGGCATCTGCCACGTCAAGTTGCCACTTTAGCTCGGCAAATTCATCAGTCTGGCTGGATTCCGGACACTTCGCCACCTATATACAGATGCGGCATTTTAGACCTGGGATTATGATCCTCTACGCGTTGTCAATTTTGACAATGCACAGAGTCCCAGGGGCTACTATCTACACAGGGCGCATCTTATTTATGTGCCACTGTCCAAAAGTGTACATTATTTCACGTACCTCAAAACCTGTCAGTAAACTTCTGACGGCCTCGTGCAATCCGCTTTCCATGGACGAAATCCTTTCAATCACCATACCCATCAAGGCACGGTGCTTCGCTGAGATAGATGCTCGCCCTAGCAGATTCTTCAGCTCGTCCGACCGCGCACCGGATGGTGCCGGACTCGTCCTATGGCTTCCTTCAAAGGCCGGACATAGAGAACCTTGGGGGGCCATATGAACACCTTCTGCCCCTGCCGGATTCGGAGAAACCCTCCGCGACGATACCTCAGGATCGCCCGCCTCGCTAGGCGGTACGGCAGGGGGAGGCGTTCCGCTCTCCATCATCTCCGGAAGAAGGTCCCCCAAAGATGAGCTCTGCTGAGAAGGGCTGAGGTCCGAACTACAAGGTAAATTTTCTGTTACTTATCTCAGATATAAAGCAAGGGTTTCTCTCATCTTTCAAGAGGAAAATCTTTCTCTACTTACGGCTCGCTGGAGGGTTGATCACCTTGAGGGCATAATTCGGCCGAGGTACCCCCCGGCGTAAGACCCTCTGACGAGAATTTCTTCCCCCGCTTTGAGGCCATGGTCTCCGGGTCGTCAGAGGCGGCCCTCCTCTTCCCCTGAGGGGAGGAATTGTCGGTTCTACCTTCGGAACAGCCTCCTTCGAGGAGGCCATAGTCTCCTTGTCCCCTCCCTTGTCTTTCTCCAAAGGCACAATCTTCAGCATCCTGACCAGCACGGGATCCGGCGCGGTCTCGGGGAGGGGAGCCGGATGCTTGATTAGCTTTGCTTTCGCTATCCACTCCTGTTTAAAAGGATAGCTCTTTTTAGGGGAAAGTATATGACAAATATACGGATAACGAGTTCGGGCGCAAGGCTACTTACTTGAGTATCCGGACGATTACAGCTTAGACCTACGTCCTCGGTCAAATCCGGACACATTGCTTGTGATCCAAAGAACAGTTTATACATCTCCGCGGGCGTAGCGCCCATAAAATGCTGGAGAGCTCGCGGTCCCTCCGAATTAAACCCCCACAGACGAAGGGAGCGACGTTTGCCTGGCAGGGTTCGGCGGATCAGCATGACTTGCGTCACTTTAACCAAGCTGAGGTCTCTTTCTAAGAGATCCTTGATGCGGCCCTGCAACAAGGGCATGTCCTTAGATGGCCCCCAGTCTAGGCCTTTATTGGCCCACGACCCTAGCTGCTGTGGGGGACCCGAGCGAAAGGCAGGCGGCGCCACCCACTTGGTGCCCCTGGGAGCGGTGATATAGAACCACTCCCATTGCCATAAGCCGAGATCCTCTTGAAAAGAGCCCTCGGGCCATGGAGCATCAGCATTCTTGCTTATAACAGCACCTCCGCACTCTGCATGCCGTCCCTCGATCATCTTCGGCTCTACTTTAAAGGTCTTGAGCCATAATCCGAAGTGAGGAGTAACACGAAGGAACGCTTCACACACGATGATAAATGAGGAAATAT
The DNA here is from genome assembly GCF_002162155.2 of Triticum dicoccoides. NCBI lineage: Eukaryota > Viridiplantae > Streptophyta > Magnoliopsida > Poales > Poaceae > Triticum > Triticum dicoccoides. The sequence continues at coordinate 600,265,084 of NC_041386.1, read as the reverse complement.
GGAGGATGGACTCCGGGGCTAAGTCATAAAATTCCAGCCCGTAATAGAACATTAGCCCCCTCACGAAGGGATCCATTGGGAAGCCTAACCCCCGAAGGAAGTGAGACACGAACACCACGCTCTCACCAGGCTGGGGACTGGGAATAGCCTGCCCTTGAGCAGGCAGCCTATGCGAAATTTCGCCGGTCAAGAACTTGGCCTCCCTCAACTTTAGCACATCCTCCTCCGTGACGGAGGAGGGCATCCATAGGCATTGAAGGTCGGAACCGGGCATTGTCGAAGGTCCGAAGCGCCTGAAATCTAGAGCCTAGGGTGTTGGAACTCGAGGCGACGGGCGAACTTGTTTGAGATTGAAAGAAAGGAGTAAGGCCTTGGTCTCTTTATAAGAGGTTGAATACGAAAGGCCCTCCCCGTAACCGTTTGGGACTCGCCTTTAATCGAGAAAACATGTTAATGGGCACGATTGGGTTACCCACGTCCGTATTGATGAGAATCCCGTAAATAAAGGGGACACGATCTCTGCTTTGACAAGACGTGCCAAGGAGACCGCCTCGCAAAATGCGCTAACGTGGGGAAGTAAAAACGATTCGAATAAAGGCTTGGCCGTAGTGTGATGTCACGCTGCGGAATACGTCAGCAGATGAGATTTGTGTAAATGTTATTCTCTCTATGGCAATATGTGGAAACTTATTTTGCAGAGCCGGACACTATCCTTAGTGTTTACAATCTTTTATGAAGTACTTGGAGGAGGAACCCACCTTGCAATGCCGAAGAAAATCTGCACGCTGGACTCATCATCATTGAAGCCTGGTTCAGGGGCTACTGAGGGAGTCCTGGATTAGGGGGTGTCCGGATGGCCGGACTATGCCTTCGGCCGGACTCCTGGACTATGAAGATACAAGATTGAAGACTTCGTCCCGTGTCCGGAAGGGACTTTCCTTGGCGTGGAAGGCAAGCTTGGCGATGCGGATATTTAGATCTCCTACCATTGTAACCGACTTTGTGTAACCCTAACCCTCTCCGGTGTCTATATAAACCGGAGGGTTTTAGTCCGTAGGACAACAGAACATACAGCAATCATACCATAGGCTAGCTTCTAGGGTTTAGCCCCTTTGATATCGCACTACTAGGAAAAGGCCTACTAATGGCGCACCAGTTTTGCCTACTAATGGCGCATCACTGGTGCGCCATTACTAGCACGCCATTAGTAATTTTTACTAATGGCGCACCACTGATGCGCCATTACTAGCACGCCATTAGTAATTTTTACTAATGGCACACCACTGATGCGCCATTAGTATCTGGTATACTAATGGCGCACCACTGGTGCGCCATTAGTATAGGCCACAGTGCGCCATTAGCATAGGCCACTGGTGCGCCATTAGTATAGGCCACGGTGCGCCATTAGTATTTTTGAATTTTGAAGGCGGGAAAATAGTAGTGGCGCACCGTCTAACCCCCACCGTGCGCCATTGCTATTTTTGAATTTTGAATTTGGATCTGGATCGTGATTTTTTTACCCATTTTTTGCTAGTTTTTTTTTGCTCGTTTTTTGGCACGATATTATTTCAAATTTTATTCATGTTTTTGGATCTTGTACGTTCTTTTGCCGTGTTCTTTCGCCGGAGAGGAGTTCGCCGGAGAGGAGGAGGAGCAGGTCACCGGAGAGGCGCTCGCCTACATCGCCGGAGAGGAGGAGGAGGTCGCCGGAGAGGAGTTCATCGGAGCATCGGAGAGGAGGAAGGAGAAACCATGAGGGAATGGGAGGAGAGGAGGGAGGAGAAACCGTGAGGGGAGGGGAGGGGAGGGGAGGAGAGGAGGGAGGAGGAGGTTCCCGGAGAGGAGGAGGTCGCCGGAGAGGAGGAGGAGGTCTGCGGAGAGGAGAAGGAGGTCGCCGGAGAGGAGGAGAAGGAGTGGAGGAGAGGAGAGGAGGAGATGGAGTGGAGGAGAGGTGGAGTGGAGGAGAGGAGAGGAGGAGATGGAGTGGAGGAGAGGTGGAGTGGAGGAGGTGCGCCCAGCCATATATACGATACTAATGGCGCACCATGGGCAGGTGCGCCATTAGTAGCTTTTTTTTTATTTTTTTGACTTATTTTGAATTTTGAAGGCGGGAAGATACTAATGGCGCACCATGGGCAGGTGCGCCATTAGTAACTTTTTATTTTTATTTTTTTGACTTATTTTGAATTTTGAAGGCGAGAAGATACTAATGGCGCACCATGGGCAGGTGCGCCATTAGTAATTTTTTTTATTTTTTTGACTTATTTTAAATTTTGAAGGCGGGAAGATACTAATGGCGCACCATGGGCAGGTGCGCCATTAGTGAGTTTGAATTTTTTTGAATTTTTTGCCTCTCCAGATCTTAAAAGCCCCGTATCTTTTTCTCTGTTAGGTTTTTGAGGATTTTGAAAATGTTTAACGGGGTTCCCCCAGTTAAATTCAGATATAACTTTTCGAGTAGATGATTTTTCATATAAAAAACTTTTTCATCCGAGTTAGTGTGCAAAAGTTATGCCCATTTTTACAAATTCTCAAGAGATTTTGCAAATGAAGTCGAAATTCATATTTGCAAATTTTCCCAACAACTAGACCACTTATCACATGGAAAACTTATTTTCTTTTATTTTTTGACATTTTCATCATTTTCTTTTATTTTTTTTAAACTGAAAAGGCGATCCACGCGGGGGGGGGGGTGCATTCGTTGGAAGTGGTGGCCAAGTTACTAATGGCGCACCGTGGCATGGTGCGCCATTACTAGTTGAACTAGTTGAACTAGTAATGGCGCACCACTCCCACGGTGCGCCATTAGTAGTTTTGACAAAAATTTAAAAAAAAATAAATTTTTTTTACTAATGGCGCACCGTGGATGTGGTGCGCCATTACTAGTTCAACTAGTAATGGCGCACCACTCCCACGGTCCGCCATTAGTAGTTTTGAAAAAATTAAATTTTCTTTTACTAATGGCGCACCCGCGGATGTGGTGCGCCATTAGTATTTGGACACTAATGGCGTACCAACACATGGTGCGCCATTAGTATATAGTAATGGCGCACCACATGTCTGGTGCGCCTTTAGTGTCAATTCCATCTATAGCCCTTTTCCTAATAGTGTCGTGGTAGATCTGCTCTTGTACTACCCATATCATCAATATTAATCAAGCAGGACTTAGGGTTTTACCTCCATCAAGAGGGCCCGAACCTGGGTAAAACTTCGTGTCCCTTGTCTCCTGTTCCCATCCGCCTAGACGTACAGTTCGGGACCCCCTACCTGAGATCCGCCGGTTTTGACACCGACAATAAGTCTCTTGCTGAGCCAAAGCCGTCTGAACAAGTTCTCTGATCCTCCGGGTCTCCACTGCTATTGGATCGTCACCGTCCACTGGGAGAGCCGCCAATTGTGCTGAACCTGCAATCAAGTTCTCCATGGGGTTCGAAAAGTGACCCGATGGTATTGACACATAACGGGGCGGTGCCATATTCCCATGAGTGGGTGCCGTCACCCGAGGCTGAACCGGCCCTCCTGCTCTGGCTGTCATGAACTGATTTGCGTCTGGTGGGTTACTTGGGCCGGCCCCGGGTGTAGCAAAAAGATTCTGAGGATCGTAAATCGGAGGTAAACGGGATTGAGTTTTCTGATGTCTCCTCCTCATCACCTCGTTGGACGCGTTCAAGCTCATTGTAAGCTGAAAAGCTTCTGACTGGAGCTGCTGCACCCGTGCATCCAAAGCCGCCCGTTCTGTGGCCAATCTGGTGTCCTCAGCTGCCAAGGCCTCTTTGGCTCGAGCTATCTCCTCACGGACCTGTGCCACCTCCGCGTTATGCTCATCTTGATTCGCGGGGGCAACTGTGGCGGTTAACAGGGCCATCAGCTTATCCATGAGGTCCATCAACACTTGAGCCGGCGGGCGCATGTGGCCTCCTGCCCCGGCTGCTCCTGACCCGGTCGTTATGGCTGCTGCGACCGTAGAATTTTGGCCGGGTTGAGTACCAGCCATGAAGACTCCTGCCCAGCTTGGCGGCTCATAGGGGTCCGGAATACTGCTGTCATCAGAACAGCCCCAAGCCCGCCATCTTGCACTGGATACAGCGAATCTGTTGAACCGGCGGACGAATCACCATCAGAGAGGACGGTCGTCTCACCACCATCCACAGATCCTTCGGAAAGTTCCTCTCTGTGGATGCATCCAACGAAGGCACGCTTCATGACGGGTTGAGTCCGGGCGGGTCTCGCGCGCTGAGCCGTCTCGACGAGGTCGGTGCAGTTGTCCGGCTCAGGGCCCGGCTCACCGATCCGGCCGATGAAGACGTGGATTCCGCTGAAGGGGACCCGGTACCCATACTCAATTGAGCCGGCGTCGGGGCCCCATCCTTCGTCATCGATGTAGATCTTGCCGCGACGACTCTTGGTCATCCGGCCCACAGCGTATCCCTTGAGCCCTTCGAAGTTGCCCTTCAAGAAGTCAAATCCACAATGTGCTGGCCCCACGGTGGGCGCCAACTGTCGTGGAATTGTCACGGCAAATGTCCTCTTGCAAGGACTTAGTCGTGGAGCCATCGCAACTTGGAAGCTTAAAGGGGTTAATCGGGACAAAGATACGAGAGGGTTTATACTAGTTTGGCCCCTTACGGTGAAGGTAAAGCCTACGTCTAGTTGGGTTGGTATTGCTGAGGTTTCGATGACCAGGGAGCGAGATACGCTATGCCCGGCTCTCGATGTGTTGTTTCTTGCCCTAAGCCGCCGGCGGGTCGTCCCCTTTTATACACGGGTCGACGCCCTGCGGCTTACAGAGTCCCGGCCGGCTCATAGACAATGTCCGGCTCGGTGACTAGTTAATTCTACCTTACAATACAAGTCATGCCATCATGGCGGTTTGTCACTATGGGCCTTAAATCGCCTGTGGGCCTTTAGACCCTTTATTGAACCGCCATCTTCATGCTTGGTCTTGGGCTTCTGATGAGTCTCTCTTTGCGTAACCCGGCCCCTCCTGGGCGGCTTACACAAATAGTTATATCCCCAACATACCATGTTGGGTCAAAACGGTTAATAATGTACCAAATTATCAGATTTCTATAGGTAAGTTGCTATCTGAGGTGCATATAGATGCATGGACTACCCTCGAAGCATGAAATAGTGGAAACGATTTTGGGAGATGTCGATGACGCTTAATTAATAAGTTTTCAGTTTTGAACGAAGTGAAAATCTATAGTGATGGATCAAAAGGGAACAAAATTGGTGATGAAATTATATGCTTACTAGTTATAAGTTGTTATACGAGATTCATATGGTCGAACATACTACTTCCGAAGCTTGAGAGGAAGAAATGCTGGTGCAATGTCTAAATGATGCTATTTAAGTAAGTTTTCTCGTTAGCGAATAAAAAATCATTGGTAAAGGATCAAAAGTTTATGTAAAGGTGTGAAACATGAATAATCTATGTGGATAAGCTATTCTATGACTTCCACATGGGGGGCGAGACTACTCTCGAAGAATGGAATGATGGAAAGGCTGTTATAATGTGTCTAATGTACTATTTAAATGATTTCTGAGTTTCAAAGGAGGAGAAAATGTAAAGTAATAAATCAAAATGTTATGAAAAACTATGTAAGTGGTAAGGGGTGCTCTATGTAAATCTCTTGTACAAGATACTATGTAAATTTTGAAAAGTAATATAGCACAGTGGGAGCCTCTCCCACTGTCACAGGTTTCAAAAAAAAACTTTCCAAATCCCTTGTCAGATACACCATTCTCTGCCTTCTATTGCAGCAATTCCAGTGTGGTGCCCAGCTTTTTCTTTTCACCTACGCAATTCGGGTACAACAATTTTTTGTGATCCTCTAACATACGCTGCAACTTCTTCTTCTCCAAATCACTTGCGCAGTTTCTCTTTGCATCGGCAATGGCCCGACCTAGATCATCAACGGGCTCATCTGATGCCTCTTCTTCAGCTTCTTCCCGCATTGTCGGCTCAGCTTCTTCCCGCATTACCGGATCAGCTTCTTCCCCCATTGTTGTATCATCGTATTCAAGGAACCCATGGCCAGGAGAGCTGTCGTCGTCCTCTTCTTCTTCATTGTCTTCCATCATAACCCCTCTTTCTCCGTGCTTGGTCCAAACATTATAGTGGGGCACGAAACCGGACTTAAACAGGTGGACGTGAATGATTCTTGACTTAGAGTAATTTTGACCATTCTTACAGACAGCACATGGACAAGGCATAAAACCATCCGCACGCTTGTTTGCCTCAGCCGCAAGCAGAAAGTTTGCACGCCATTAATGAACCCGAGAAAGCATCGGTCATCGTACATCCATTGTCGGCTCATCTTCAATACACAGCACCAAAAACACCAACTTAATACAAGTTCAGACATAAAGTTCATACAACACTTAAATGCAACAAACAAATAACTCTCTAGCTAAAGCATTTAAATGCAACAACAAATGCGATCAAGATCGCAACTAAGGTAACAATTGATCCAACAGCATAATGATACCAAGCCTCACTATCGATGCCATACTTTCTAATCTTTCTAATCTTCAAGCGCATTTTCTCCATCTTGATCTTGTGATCATCGACGACATCGACAACATGCAACTCCAGTTCCATCTTCTCCCCCTCAATTCTTTTCAATTTTTCTTTCAAGTACTCGTTTTTTCTTTCAACTAAATTTAACCTCTCGACGGTTGGAATTTCCGGTTCACATACCTCCTAGAAAAAATATCTATGTCAACTTGATGGGCATAATTTGTCATAAACACGAAATGCAACTAGTTTTAAAAGAGAATATATGTCACATCCCTAGTTCTGACAATGCCTAGTGCATGCATTAGAGTGTTGCATCATGTTTAAATTTCATTTAAACCTGAAATGGGGATTGACTAAACCCTAGCACCAAATGAATTCAACTAGGGTCAAAATAAAATCTTTTTCATTAAACCCAAAATGCCCTCTAAAAATGTTCAACATTTCTGGTTTGAGGTGAAAGCATCTACCAAAAATGATTTATATTTTTGCAGGACATATTGGGCTCTGAATTAAATCATACTCTATTTGCATTTGGGCATTTAAATGCTATAAAATATTCTAAATGCCCAAATAATTCTGAAAATAAGTGTGGGCTGTTGGAAATAATCTAAATAGAGCCCCTGATTATTCCAGGATTTTTTTTAAGATGCCTAAGTATTTTTAATAAAGCCCTACAGTTGCAGAAATAATAGAAAACAGAAAATAGAGGAGAGAGAGAGAACTCACCTGGACCTACCTGGCAGCCCACCTGGCCGGCCCAGCAGGCGGCCTGGCCAACTGGCCCAGCCCACCACCGCAGCCCTCCGTCGTCTTCCTCCCCTCGCCCCGAAGCAGCTGCGTGCCCGCACGCGAGCGACCGCGGCCACGTCCTCCCGCCACCTCCTGCTTGCCCTCCCTCGTCCTGACCTGCGCCACGGAGACGCCACGCACCCCCTGGCCCCTCTCATTCTCCCTGTGCTCCTCCCCCTCCTCTGTTTCTCTCTCCCGCGAACGGCCGAACGCCATCGTCGCTGCCGTTCGTCACCGCCGCAGCCACAGCCACTCCCTCGCTCCCTCTTCGTATCCCCGAGCTCCGCATCGTCGTCCTCCTCGTCCACCCCGAGCCAAGCAACCAGGGGAGCGCTGCATCGCCGCCCCGGACGTCTTCTTCAACCTCGGTGCCGGCGATCTCCGTCGTCAATTCGCCGTTGCAGAGGCTTTCCCGAGCCCACCGAGCTTCTCTCCCGACCCCTCGTGAGCCCCTGTCCATTTCCCCTCTCTCCCCGTGCCCGTCCGTGCCTTCTAACCGCCCCGACTGTCGGAGCCGACAGTTCCTCGCCGCCGGCGATGTCGCAGACGGTGCTAGAGCCACCGTAGCTAACTTCCGAGCACGGCAACGTGCTCAGTACCCTTCCAGGAGCCGAGCGCGCCCACCCGTGCGACCTGCCGTGCCTCCTAGCGCCAACCCGCACCAACCCCGAGCTCCGGCCGCCGCCGCGAGCTCGATTCCGGCGAGCCCGTTCGACCTCAGCCCCTCCCGCTTGCCTAGATGGATGCGGCTGAGCGCCAGCTACGCGTAGATGATCGCTGCCGCTGTTTTGGTCGCCGGAGGAGGATTTCCGACCCCCTCCGCCGTCCCTGGCTCCGCCGGCGACGAGCCGCGGGTCAACTCCGGCGAGTTGACCCGGGGTTTGACCCCCTGACGTGTGGGCCCAGGCGCCTGGTTGATTAGGGTTAGATTAGTTAGCGTTAATTAACCTAGCTAATTAGATAGGCCACTGACATGCGGGCCCCGCCCGGCTAACTAAGTTAGTTAGGGCTAACTAACCTGGTTAGTTGACTGGGTCACTGACCAGTGGACCCCACTGGTCAGGTTTGACCTGGGGCGCCCAGTTGACCCTGCTGACGTCACGGTGACGCACTGCTGACGCAGTAAATGTTTTCTGGAATTTAAATAATTCTAAAATGATTTATTAATTCCAGAAAATGCCTAAAACTTCAATAAATCATAGAAAATTAACCGTAACTCCAAATTAAATAATTTATATATGAAAAATTATCAGAAAAATTCAAGGAATCCATCTGTACCATTTTCATGCATGTTAGAACAACTTATAGCTGCTGTTTAGCACAAATCAATTAAAGGGCATTTATTTAATCACATATGGGGTTTGAATTTGAATTTTATATTCAAACCAACTTCATTTTATCTGTTGCTAGTTGCATTAGCCCAAAACACATTCATTTTGCCATGTCATGATCATGCATCATATTGTGCATTGCATTGATTGTGTTCCTTTCTGTGTTGCCGGTATTTGTCCCCTCTCGATAGACGTGATACCGATGATGTGATCGTTGACACTGATGAAGACTCAATGTTATCTTCAGAAGTGCCAGGCAAGCAAAACCCCCTTGTTCATTCCGATACAATCCCACTCTCTCGCTCCTGCTCTCTTTTACTGCATTAGGACAACACCGATTCAACTGTTACTTGCTGCGGTAGTTGAACCCCTTTATCCTTTGCATGACCTGTCATTGCCACAGTAAATAGATGAAACCCACTAGCATGAGTAGGAGTTGTTTGAGCCCTGTTGTGCCTACTCATTCATGTTTGTTTGTCATGCCTGCTACTGCTTAGAGTTGAGTCAGGTCTGATTCATCGGGGATGAATCAGAGGTGTGTGAACATGTCCGACGGTGTGTGAGCTAAGCGTGTGAACACGATTTGGTAAAGGTAGCGGTGAGAGGCCATGTAGGAGTACATGGTGGGTTGTCTCATTGCAGCCGTCCTCAGGAACTGAGTTCTGTGTTTGTGATCCATGATTCAGCTACTACCACGCATTTGGCCCGAAACCAATGGACCCTCTCGGCTTCTTGATCACCCTTGTCCTCTGTCCAGGAGTTGCAAGTAGTTTCTGGTGTTTGTAGTATGCTGGAGGCCGTGCGCAGGGCTGACCGTAGGGGTGGGCTGTGATGCGGTAGGCACGTGGCACGGTGTACCGGGCGCCCGTTTGGTGTCTCGGGAACCCTGTTCACATCGTTTGGGGCTGTGAGCGAAACTCCGGCCGGATCTCCTCATGGATGGAACCCGAATAGGCGATAAACCTGGACTAGAGACTCGAGTGTTTAGGTAGGCCGTGGCCGACACCCACGTTGGGCTTCCGCTTGAAGGTTGCCGAGTACATGTCGTGTAAACGGCGGTAAGTGGTGAGAGCGTGTGTGAAGAAGTACACCCCTGCAGGGTTAACATCATCTATTCGAATAGCCGTGTCCGCGGAAAAGGACTTCTGGGTTGCTTATATCAGTTCATAGACAAGTGAAAGTGGATACTCTAAAATACGCAAGATAAGCATGAGTGCTATGGATGGCGTTCTCGTAGGGAGACGGGAGCGGATCCATAGTGGTGTATTGATATGGTGAATATGTGGACTCGTGTGCGCCACCTCAAAAGAGTCGCTTGCAGTCGTAGTTTAGGATAGCCACCGAGTCAAAGCTGGCTTGCTGCAGTCAAACCCCTCCACCCCCTTGTTGATAATGATGCATATGTAGATAGATCTGATGTAAGTCTTGCTGGGTACATTTGTACTCACGTTTGCCTATTTTATGTTTTGCAGAGAGACTTCGGTCTCACTAGTAGTTTCGCGTGGACTTCGACGTTTAGCTTGATACCTCAGCTACGATCTTGTGCCTCGGCAGGATCTGGTAGATAGTCAGGCTTCTCAGCCTTTCTCATTTCTAGATGTCTGTACCCAGACATGATAGCTTCCGCTTGTGCTTTGACTTGTATGCTCTGATTGTTGGGTCATGAGACCCATGTTTGTAATGTCTCGCTCCTCGGAGCCTATTGAATAAACTACTGAGTCGTAGAGTCATTTTGTGATGCCATGTTGTATTGCACATATCGAGCATATTGTGTGTATGTTATTGAAATGCTTGGTATGTGTGGGATCTGACTATCTAGTTGTTTATCTTTAGTAGCCTCTCTTACCGGGAAATGTCTCCTAGTGTTTCCACCGAGCCATGGTAGCTTGCTACTGCTCCGGAACACTTAGGCTGGCCGGCATGTGTCCTTCTTCGTTCCTGTGTCTGTCCCTTCGGGGAAATGTCACGCGATGAATACCGGAGTCCTGTTAGCCCGCTACAGCCCGGTTCACCGGAGTCCTGCTAGCCCAGTGCTACAGCCTGGATTCACTCGCTGATGACCGACACGTTCGATGCTGGGTCATGGATGCCTGTCCCTGTAAGTTTGTGCCACTTTGGGTTTACGACTAGCCATGTCAGCCCGGGCTCCTTATCATATGGATGCTAGCGACACTGTCATATACGTGTGCCAAAAGACGCAAACGGTCCCAGGTAAAGGTAAGGCGACACCCATGGGAATACCGTGCGTGAGGCCGCAAAGTGATATGAAGTGTTACATGCTAGATCTATGTGGCATTGAGTCGGGGTCCTGACAGCGTTGGTAGTTCTGATGTAAGTCTTGCTGGGTACATTTGTACTCACGTTTGCCTATTTTATGTTTTTGCAGAGAGACTTCAGTCTCACTAGTAGTTCCACGTGGACTTCGACGTTTAGCTTGATACCTCAGCTACGATCTTGTGCCCTCGGCAGGATCTGATCGATAGTCAGGCTTCTCAGCCTTTTTCATTTATAGATGTCTGTACCCAGACATGATAGCTTCCGCTTGTGCTTTGATTTGTATGCTCTGATTGTTGGGTCATGAGACCCATGTTTGTAATGTCTCGCTCCTCGGAGCCTATTGAATAAACTACTTGAGTCGTAGAGTCATTTTGTGATGCCATGTTGTATTGCACATATCGAGCATATTGTGTGTATGTTATTGAAATGCTTGGTATGTGTGGGATCTGACTATCTAGTTGTTTATCTTTAGTAGCCTCTCTTACCGGGAAATGTCTCCTAATGTTTCCACCGAGCCATGGTAGCTTGCTACTGCTCCGGAACACTTAGGCTGGCCGGCATGTGTCCTTCTTCGTTCCTGTGTCTGTCCCTTCGGGGAAATGTCACGCGATGAATACCGGAGTCCTGTTAGCCCGCTACAGCCCGGTTCACCGGAGTCCTGCTAGCCCAGTGCTACAGCCTGGATTCACTCGCTGATGACCGACACGTTCGATGCTGGGTCATGGATGCCTGTCCCTGTAAGTTTGTGCCACTTTGGGTTTACGACTAGCCATGTCAGCCCGGGCTCCTTATCATATGGATGCTAGCGACACTGTCATATACGTGTGCCAAAAGGCGCAAACGGTCCCGGGTAAAGGTAAGGCGACACCCGTGAGAATACCGTGCGTGAGGCCGCAAAGTGATATGAAGTGTTACATGCTAGATCTATGTGGCATTGAGTCGGGGTCCTGACAATATATATACCACATCCGAATCATAACAAGGACGAGGGCCGACGGGGACGGATATCAAAACCATGGCACTATGTATAACAAACAACGTATGGGTAAGATAATTATACGAGTAACTATATATCCAAATCACACAAACATCTATTTTTATATAAAATTTCATGAACAAGAGGCTCACCACAAGGTGGTGCCGGCGACGGGACAGTGCGGGCGATCGACGGTGGTTTCGGCGGAGATTTTGAAGGCACTAAGTAAACCACTCTGTCGGTGTCAAAACCGGCGGATCTCGGGTAGGGGGTCCTGAACTGTGCGTCTAGGCCGGATGGTAACAGGAGACAAGGGACACGATGTTTTTACCCAGGTTCGGGCCCTCTCGATGGAGGTAAAACCCTACTCCTGCTTGATTAATATTGATGATATGGGTAGTACAAGAGTAGATCTACCACGAGATCAAGGAGGCTAAACCCTAGAAGCTAGCCTACGGTATGATTGTTGTATATGAAGTTGATGGCCTACGGACTAGAACCCTCCGGTTTATATAGACACCGGATAGGGTTAGGGTTACACAGAGTCGGTTACAATGGTAGGAGATCTTGAATATCCGCATCGCCAAGCTTGCCTTCCACGCTAAGGAAAGTCCCATCCGGACACGGGACGAAGTCTTCAATCTTGTATCTTCGTAGTCCTGGAGTCCGGCCGAAGGTATTGTCCGGCTATCCGAACACCCCCTAATCCAGGACTCCCTCAGTAGCCCCCGAACCAGGCTTCAATGACGACGGGTCCGGCGCGCAGATTGTCTTCGGCATTGCAAGGCGGGTTCTTCTCCAAATTCTATGTACCTGTAGGCACTACAAGAAAAATGCTCATCTATGACAAAAATTAGTGACCGTGGTTTAATTAGTCATAGATCCATGACCAAAATTCACAAATTAGTCATGAAGGGTGTAGAAGGGCTCAAACCCTATAATCTCATGACAATTCAGAGCCAAAAGGTCGTTATTTGATTTCATAGAAAGGTCATAAAGATGTGAATGGTGCATACTACCTTATTTCAGTCCATAATGACCAAAATATATCATCATAAAAACTTGATGATGGTGAGTAGATGACAACTCAGGAATTTTGTCTACGTGGCGTTCCTAGTTGTCAATAATCATAGGAGATGAGGGTGACTAGATTACAACTCAGTAATTTAATTAAGTAAAGTTGATAAAAAAAGGGGCTGCACCAGACTCGAACCAATGATCAATCGCTCATCCAAACAGCCACCTACCAGTTAGACCTCATCGTGCAATTTGTTTACATTGCGATTGAGAATCTTTTAACCGGACATATACGTGATGAGTGGGCCTTCTTTGGGCCAAAACTGGACGTGTCCCTTTTTCTGAACAAAATAAAAAAAACAGGGCCAAGTCCGTGACTTAGAAATGAAACCAAGAAAAAGAATCCCCAATCGTGTTCGGCGGCAGCGCGGCTGACAGCGGGCGGCAGGCAGCGGGTGGCGCCGCGGCCGACCATCACCTACGCCGGCCAGGCAGCGGGCGGCGCCGCGGCCGACCATCGCCTACGCCGGCCGGGCAGCGGGCGGCGCCGCGGCCGACCATCATCTGCACCAAGCGGGGAGAGTGCGGCGCCGTGGCTGTCCATCATCGGGTGGCGGGCAGCGCCCGGCGGCAGAGGGCGTCATCTGCGGAGTACAGACGGCGGCGGACGGCGTCATCTCCAGAGCGGGCTGCGTAGGGCGGCGTCATCTCCGTTTCTAAGTGCTGCAGCCGAACAAAGCTTCTGTTTTGAAGCTACAGGTAAGTGCTCTCAAGCTGCTGTTCTCACTCCTGAGAATTGTAGCTCTTTTCATTCTCTGATCATTTGTGTGGGGAAAAGTACTCCCGTGCATGATATTAAAATACTGTGGCATATTGTGGCGTACTTAAATCATCTCAACTCTACTGTGGCCTATTGTAACTCTACTATATGTTTACCCGCCATCTCAACTTTGCATCGATATTACATTATTAATGGTTCAAAATTTGAGAAAATTTTCCATCTTACACACATGCATGATATTACATTATCAATTGTTATGTAAAAAATCTACTCTTTCTATCATGGTCATATCTGCTGAATAAACCCAAGTCTGCAGTAGCTAGTGTTTATTTCTTCAGTTTCGTCAATTTCATCAGTAGTTTGAGGTTGTTTTCTGAATAAACCCAAGTCTGCATAGCTCGAGTTAGTTAGCGCCAAGAGCGAATTTGGCGCCCCCTCTGATCGCTCGTGGGATGGCACGAGCACCACAGTCGGTGGTGGTGTGTAGTTAGGGGCCATGAGCCCGTTTCCTTTGTTGTACTGGAAGTAAATTCTTGAATGAAAGGCAGAAAAGCTGCAAGTTCTGCGCGGTGCAAACCTCCTTGCAGCAAAGTTTTTAAAATACTGTGGTATTCCAAAACCTTTGTGTTAGCTACTTTGGGTCTGTGTAATTCCATTCCTAAATTGTAGCCTTTTTTGTTCATTGGCAGATGGACAGAAGTTGGATAAAAGCTAGGAAATTTTCCAAAGAATACATCAATGGAGTGAAAGAGTTCATGAATTTCGTTCGTGAAACCTATGCCGAGGATGCTCAAATTCTTTGCCCGTGCCGCAAATGTCTCAATGGTAAACAAGAACCTCAAGGGAAAGTGGAGGATCATATTCTTATTTATTGGATGTCTAGCACATATGATAGGTAGCTTCATCATGGACAACCATTAAATGTTGAAGTTGATGCAGATGCACATCATGTGGATGGAGCTACTGATATCGTGGTAGATGTTGCTGAAAAGGATGTTCGTTTGGAGGAGGAGGATGTATATGAAGATGATAGAATTCCTGACATGATACAGGATCTGTATGGATCGGAGGACACGGGTAGACAGCAGTCAAAGTTTGCAAAAGTGATAGAAGAGGCAAAGTGCTCACTTTACGAAGGGTCTGAAACTTCAAGATTTTCATTTGTCGTGAAGTTACTCCACATAAAGTCTTTCTATCGGATCTCCAATGTTGCATTTAATGCAATACTCGCGTTGTTGGCCAAGTCATTCCCGAAGTGCTCGATTCCCAAATCTTATGATGAAGCATTGAAATTTATCCGTGCATTGGGGCTAGGCTATGATTCAATCCATGTGTGCCCAAATAATTGTGTCCTTTTCAGTAAACAATATGCCAACCATGACGAATGTCCGGTATGTGGTGCATCGAGATGGAAGGACTCAGATGGGAAAAAACAGATTCCGATGAAAGTATTGAGATATTTCCCGTTGATCCCGAGGTTGCAGCGGATGTATTGTTCGAAGAAGTCATCGGAAGAGGTACAATGGCACAAGCTGAAAAAGAAACCCGTGGAAAATGAAATAAGTCATCCAGTTGACGGTGAAGCATGGAAAGACTTTGATAAAAAACATAGAGATTTTGCTGAAGATGCACGGAACCAGAGAATTGGCGTTGGTACAGATGGATTTAATCTGTTTGGAAAAATGAGTGCTTCCTACAGCATGTGGCCTGTATTTGTGATGCCTTATAAGCTGCCACCATGGGCATGTATGGATCAGTGCAACCTCATGATGGCCTTACTTATACCCGGTCCAAATCCTCCAGGGAAGGATTTTGATTTGTTCTTGGAGCCTCTCGTCGAAGAGTTGCTTGAGCTTTGGAAGGGCGTAAGTACCTATGATGCCTTAAGTGAAAAAAAATTAATCTACGTGCAGGAGTCCTATGGTGCATCCATGATTATCCAGGATTGAGCACTCTGTCAGGAAGAGTCACGAGTGGCTACTATGCGTGTTTGCACTGTGACAAAGATCCCTGCTCACAGAGGATAAGAAACAAGATATGTTATATTGGACATCGTCGTTTTATTCCTCGAGCGCATCGCTGGCAAAGAAGCAAAGCTTTTAATGGTAAGAGTGAAAACCGTGACAAGCCAGAGGAATTCAGTACAGAAGAGCTGCTGCTGCAATTGGAGAATGTCAAAGATGTAAGACCAGGAAACAATCCTCAAAACAAGAATAGAAAGCGTAAAGATGCTGGTCAATGCTGGAAACGGAGGGTTTGTTTGTGGGACCTGCCATACTGGATAGATTTGAAACCGAGGCATAATCTTGATGTAATGCACATCGAGAAAAACATATGTGACAACCTGCTTGGGACATTTCTTAACATTGATGGTAAGACAAAGGATACGGCTAATGCTAGGCTTGATTTGGAAGACATGGGTATAAGACCAGATTTACACCTCGACCGTGATGAGGATGGAAATCCAGTTGGTTTGCCAGAAGCATGGTACACAATGACAAAAGAACAGAAGCTTGCATTCTGTGAATTTATAAGAAAAGTGAGATTTCCAGATGGGTATGCCGCTAACTTAGCAAAATGTGTTAGTCCTGATGGATGCAAGCTTCAATCACTGAAAACCCATGATTGCCATATCCTCCTCCAAAGACTTATACCAGTTGGTATCCGTGGAATCATGGATAAGGAGATATATGAAGCTGTCGCTGATTTGGGAATTTTTTTTAGAGAACTGTGTTGCAAAACTTTGAAGCTAGATGTTTTAAAAAGACTTAAGGAAGAAATCCCAGTTATTCTTTGCAAACTCGAGAAGATTTTTCCTCCAGCTTTCTTTGATGTCATGGTGCATCTAGCCGTTCATTTACCAGATGAGGCAATTCTTAGAGGCCCGGTGCAGTACAGATGGATGTATCCAATTGAGAGAAGGCTACTTACTTGTAAGCGTTATGTTAGGAACATGGCCAGACCTGAAGGATCGATTGCAGAAGCATATGTTGTTGATGAGTGCCTAACATTTTGCTCGAGGTACTTGGACGATGTGGAAACAAGATTTAATCGGGAGGGCAGAAATAGAGAGTGCACTGATCTGCAAGCTTTTGATTTGTCGGTTTTGAACCACGGTGTGAATTTACTTGGAGGTTTGAGAAATAAATATGCTGGGGGTGATTATGACAAGATGGTTTGGTATGTTCTCAATAATTGTATTGAGGTTCAGCCATATCTCCAGTATGTGATCTCTTCTAAACATGTAAAATTTATTTTATATTGATCCATTTATTTAGGCAGGATGTTTTAACTCACTCTCCTTTGCATTGCAGACTATGCAAGGAAGAATTGCGGCAGGAAGATAGTCATAATGTTGATGAAAGGCTTGAGAAAGGATTTGCCAGATGGTTTCAGAATCAATTGACTTCTTTGTGTGTGGAGAAGAGAGAAGAGGTAAGTGATGATCTCTATGCTTTGGCATGTGGACCAGCTTCTGGAGTCTTATCATATTCGGCATGTGTTGTTGAGGGTGTCCGGTACCACACAACGGACCGTGAGAAGAATAATAAGGCGCAAAACAGTGGATTCATGGTTGAGGGAACCAATGATAGTGAAGTCAACGATGATGGAGAAGAGGAGATCATTGACTTCTATGGTCAACTGAAAGAAATCATCAAATTGCAGTATAACTCTACCCAGGGTGTCAATCGTTCAGTTGTCTTATTTCGTTGTGATTGGTTTGATCTGGATGCCAAAAAGACAGGACTTAAAGATGATGGACATTTCAAAAGCATCAATATTGGAAAATGCTGGTATAAAAATGATCCTTTTATTCTGGCAACACAGTCAACAAAGGTGTTTTATTTACAAGACACAAAGTATGGTGGAGATTGGAGAGTTGTGCAGAAATTTCAGCATAGACATTTGTGGAGTGTGACTGAAACTTCCGTGGAGCAAGGTCCCAATGGTAGTGGACTAAATTACCACGATGATGATTCGGAGGAAGTTCCGATGAGAGCTAATGAATCCACTGTGTCGAATCTGCTGCAAAAAGACCAAGAACACTCTGTGATTGATCCTGTTGTAGCGGCAAAACTTGTCAAACAACATATTGAATTATTGGATGAAAGCGAGGAGGAGGACGACCACGATGAAACTATGATGCAATATCGTAGTGATGATGAAGATCACACTGGGCACAATATTGGTGATGATGATGAGTAGTTCCAGGTCTATGAATTTATCTTCTGTTCACTTCTCTCTAGATTTTATCTCATGTGTTCACGTCTGTCTTAATGCCTTGCCTTGCCTTGTTCGGTTCTAGTGCAGAAAGGTCTATGGCCAATTGATGTTTTGTGCTTCTAGTGCAGAAAGGTCTATGGTTTGCATGCTAATATTGATATGCTATTGCTTACATACTTCAAACTTACTGGATTAATTCTCTCAGGTATGACTTCCTGAACAAGTGCTCAACTAAGATGGACCTCTTTGTCGTTCTGGAGCGTGTTGGGATCAAGGAAGATGGGTGACCAAGGAAGATGCCATGAAAAAAAGATGCCATGAAGTGGTTCCAGGTCAAGTATGAGTGTGTCATCCTGAAGAAGTCCCATGGTAGCTAGTAACCTTTCGAGTCATTGAGTTGTTGTTAGAGTTTAAGTCAGTCACGCTTCATCTGGATCATGGAATCGTATGTTTATTGGTACAAAGCCGCACTACTAATTTTGCCTAATCTGTTTATTGAAGCAGTTGGTTCTGACTTAGTGTTGTGTGGGTTCAGACGTTGTAATGTGTGGGTTCAGACTTAGTGTTGCGTGGCCTTGGTTCAGTTGGGTTCAGAAACAACAGTCAAATAGAGAACCTTGGTTCAGTTGGGTTCAGAAACAACAATCAAATAGAGAACCTTGGTTCAATTGGGTTCAAGGATCCTTCTAGAAACGTATTTTTGAAATTCAAAACAGAACCTAAAAACTTTTTTTTTGTATTTTTGAAATTCAAAACAGAACAAATTTTGATTCCTGAACAATTTAATTTTCGACTATGATTTTTTTTGAAAAGTGAATTTATTGTATCGTGAACAACATTCCAAAGAAATTGTGAACAAAGTTTGATTCCTGACATTTTGTAATATATGGCGAGCAATTTTTATGGATAGTGAATTTTTTTAATGCATGGTAAACATTTCCGGAACATTGTTGTAACATGATTTTTTTAAACGTGAATATGTTTTTTAAAATGTAGTTTTTTGGATGCAGACATTTTTATGAATGTTTAACAAACTTGAAAACGTGATTTTTTTTTGAAAAATTCGGGTTGATGAGAAACAACAAAAAAAGGAAATAGAGAAAAAAGAAATAAATAAACATAAAAACATGAAAAGGAATTCGGAAAACATGAAGAAACTGGGAAAATGAGTAAAGGATTTTTTTTGGAGATAACCAGTCCAAGGTTCCTTCTAGCTCACCCGGTTTATGTTTATTTATTCTGGCTCACCCATTTCTTCTGGCTCACCCGGTTTATCATCAGGTCCGTTATCATACAACAAAGTTGACCATACATAAATGTTGATTCCGCATCCACACACCGAGGTAGGCCATTGCTCGCATGTTAGTAGGGATGATGACCTAGCTATTATAGGTCGAGGACGATCCGGAGCAACAAGTAGATGTGGAGGTGGAGGCTCGAGAGCGGGATCAAATACGGAGGAGATGCAAGTGCGGGATGTGGAGGTGAAGGTGGGAGGGTCTGGGACATTTGGATGGCCCTCGAGAGGAGGAGGAGGAAGAAGAATGGGAGAAGGGAGCAAGGTAATGAGGATGTTGCACGGCGGCGGAGGGATGAGGGTGTGGCGGCGGGGGAGGGATGGGGGTGCGGCGGCGGTTGAAACCCTCGGGTAATTGTTGCTTTATTATTAGGTAAAGATATATCATATTGTTCACAAATAACCGAATCTTGATAATAAATTCCTTTCCCCCTAAAAAATGAATCTTGATAATAAATTCATTTCCCCCTAAAAAAGATAATGAACGCCATTAATCCCATGACTCGTTCTCTTTCCCAACCGCACGAGAGGCAAACGAGGAAGAGAAACCGTTGCCCCCTCTGTCGATGACATGTACCTAGGGTAAGGTCTTATTCAACACTCCAAAGAAACAAAGCTCCCGAAGCACCGAGGCGTAGGGTTGCCCTCTCCTACGTACCCCTACCTCTATTGTCAGATCTGTTCCCATGACACCCTCCCTCCATCGGCGAAGCTGCTGGTCCCTACCTCCATCTGTCACTCCGGCGGCGGCTACAGGTGGGGACCTCGGCGCCATGTTATTTCAGCATCAACTTGTTCGCTCCAGCCGACACAAATGCTTCGTCGCCATCGCAAACCCTAGATTTGAAGTAACCCCGATGAAAAAATGTGTGTGGAAACCAGCAAGCTCCGACAACCCCTTGTCGAGACACCGCGCCCGAGGAAGCGAGATCGGGCGCCCCTGCACGATGTTATGTGAAGGTTTTATTTTTTTATTTTTTTATTTGTTAGTCGGTTTCAAAATGCATTCAAAAATGTCGGCATAACTATTCATACCTAGGGATTGAATATTGTGAAACTCTTGATGAAATAGATATTTGTGTACCTAATTTTTTTAAAATAACAAGTAAACTATAAGGGAGTTGTAGTTCAAATTTTCATAAAAATGACTTAATTATTTTTACCTCCCGCCACACCTAAAATTTTTCCCGCTGCTGCCAAATTTTTTCACGCTCCACATATGAGGGTATTTTTGTCACCACAGAACACCACTACATGCCCGCACCGCACGATAAGAGGGTATTTTCATCAAAGTAATTTAGCCGCACCACACCATACCGCCGCTCCCGTCCCCCAAATCCCCAAATCCCCTCGAACCCTAGCCACCCCTCTGCCCTCCCCACGAACCCTAGACGCCCCTCGAGCGCGAGCCGCAGCGAGCAGCGGCCGGTCCAGCCACCGGCGGGGCGGCGCGAGCAGCAGCCGGTCCAGCCACCAGCGGCGCAGCGCGAGCAGCGGCCGGTCCTACCACAGGCGGGGCGGCGCGACCTTGACCTCTCTAGGTACAGGGCCTCCCCACCGGCGGGGCTCCTGTGCTTCCCCGCTCCGGCAGCACACTCCACCACCACATCTCTCTCTCTCTCTCTCTCTCTCTCTCTCTCTCTCTCTGCACCACCACACTCCACCGTTTCTCACTGTATTTCTTATGTCGTGGTGAAGGTTGCAGAGGTGGAAGGGAAGCAGAGGACCGTTCGACCATACTGTCAGGACAAGCTGCTCACGGAGGTGCCCAAGTACAAGCAGACCATCTTCTCCGTCCTCCCCTAGGTAACTTCCATTTGAACTAAATCCGATTCAGTTTCCGGACAACTAGGTCTGTTTTTATCTGGCGTTGCGGGAGTCTAGATAGCTCTACAATAGTAGACTCATGACGTGACCACGCAGCTCTAGTTCTGCCAGTCCCCATTGAAAATTCCGAATCTTCATTAGTTCTGCACTGGCTGTATTTTATTTGCACTTGCTCTCAACTGAATATTGTACGAAGACATGATACATAAGCAATCTTTATCAATAGCTAAAAATGTGTAGGCTACAGCTTGTGTGTGACAGTGTGACTGATGTTGATGACAAGTAGTGAAGTGTGTCAGGATACACTTTATATTTCTTCTCTTTCTGAGGTTGAGAGTCGCATGCCATACTCTGCATGAGAGGTGGCCATGAATAATCTCAGCTGTACACCGCTCATTTTCTCTAGATCTACTAGTCTGGCTGGCTGGTGCTGGGAAATGACGAGGGCAGGGCACCATCTGGCACCACTTACTACAGCTTCATCAACTTGAGAATTCAGAATCCAGAGTACTAGAATTCAGAAGTCAGAGTTTCTTGTCATATGTATATAATGGTTTGGTTACCTGATTGCATCTGGTTGTAACTACTAAACCTGATTGAACTGTGCTAGTCAGCTTGTGTGTGTTGTTTATCTACCTTTCAAAGCATCAGCCCACTTTATATTTTTAATAACTTGTAACTGCTATGCTGCTCCCTAGGCCATTAACTCATCCAGCAAGCAAGGCAAGTAAACCAGGCAACAACCAAGCTGACTAGCACAGTTCCAGTTCCCGTGAGATCTACTATGACAAAGATGACAAGGAGCAAGAAACTTGCAGGTATACGACTTGTTTGTTTAGTGTGCTGTTTGGTTTTCTATGGACGTGAATTGTGCTTTGTATAGTTTCGTGCCTAGCTAATGTTTGTAACCTATTAATCGAAATTTACGTCTTCTAGGATTGCTAATAGTTCGCTCCTGATATGTACTCTGTATAAAAAATAAAATAGTTCGCTCCTGATTTGTATTTGTATTCTAGGATTGCTAAGAAACTCGCAGCTCAGTTGTTTGTGTTGTCTTGCTTCTCCTATGCATTTCAACCATTAAGTCTTACAATTATATTTTTTGTTCATGTAAAGAAGCGCCAACTACTGAATATGAGAAGATTAGGGCTAAAAATATGATGAGGAACAACCGCATATTCCAATCACTTGGCATCGCTGCATTAGGTATGATGGTTAGGAACTCAAATCAAATGCAGCAAGGTAGTGCCATCACCGGTGGGGACTCAGCTTCTGCCATAACACAACAAGGCTCAAGCTCTGAGTACAGTCCTGACGATGAGGTCATTGAGGAGGATGAAGTTGATGATATTGTAGTGGAGAAGGAAGATAAGGTGCTAATTCTACCTTTGTTTTTGAGGGATGGGGGCTATTTGTATGTTATATGTGCTTGAGTGCTTTTACTAATTTTTGAAAGACATTTTTTTGCATGAGATCTAATAGTTATCTCTTTTTTATTATAATGCTTTGAAGGTTTCTAAGAAGGCAAGGAAGTCGATCAATAAAAAGACTAAGAAGAGTTTTGATAAACCTTCTGAGATGGCTCCAGGAAAAACAAGGGTGATTGCTCCAGCCTCAGGAGGCTCAAAGAGGGTGCTACCTGGTTTGAACTCGGATGAACATGAATCTGCTCGAGTCACTAGGTAGAAAACAAAGCTGTCTCTAACCAACCATGAAGAAAGTCTTGTGCAAATGGATGTAGGAAGCCCAGCAAATGTGGATGAAGGAAGCCTCCATATGCACGTGGATGTAAGAACCTCGATGCACGAAGATGAAAGAAGCCTGATGCATGGGGTTGAAGTAAGCCTGATGCACATGGGTGAAACAAGCCATGTCCCATCTACTCTGTGCACAAATCAGCCAATTGAAGTTCCTGAGTTCTCTGACCAACAGCTTGACCAACAGCGGCAAATGGACGTTGAAGGCAAGTAATAATAACACATGATCAGTTATCAAATCATGAAATGCAAACTTGATTTATCTTAACTGTATGAATGTCTTCTTTTTCAGCTACACCTATTGTGGATAAGTGCAGGAATGGGAAAGGGCTCGAAAGACTCACTAAAGAGTTAGGCTCTAAGATTATCATCCAAGTGGCCAAGGGGAAGAAACGCCCGGACAAACCAGCACAGGCTGCAAAGCTTGCATCCCAGGGTGGGGTCGCTACGAGGCAGCATCTACCACTCCTTCCCCACTTCAAGGAGTACAAGGCCAATGGGCATCATATTGACAATTTCATTGGAAAAGTTGCTGTAAGTTTATTCTTTCTCAGCCAAATGTGATTATTTCTGTTCGCTTGTTATATCATTCTAAATTGTGTCCTTGCATTATATGTTATCTACTCAGATCAATTTTGATATGGACACCCGTTCCGATGCCGTGAAGTATGCATGCACTGACATCCTCAAGACCGCGTTGAAGAATAGGCGCCACCATCTCAAGAAGAAGCATTTTGACAATGTACCGGCCAATCTCGTGAGTGTCAAATCTCCTGATAAGAATGTGACAGATGCGGAGTGGCAAAGGCTGGTCAAGATGTGGTCTACCCCAAGGCACAAGGTATTCATACTATAGTTCTATGTGAAGGAGTTCATTGTGTCTATGTTTACCATTGTGCTTGTTTTATCTTGCCATGTTCATACGATAGCTATTTAGCTGGTATAATAATGATGATGTGCTTGTTTACCATTGTGTCTATTGTGCTTATTTTATCTTGCCATCATTGTGCTGCTTGGAGAGATGATGATAACATTGTTTCATGCTATTATGGCTGCATACACTTTTGAATTGCAACTTGGATTGCAATCTGTAGGAGCCTTTATGGTTGCTCCATTAATTCTCATGTTTCTTTTTCCATGGTAGGAAACCTGTCAGTCAAACAAGGAGAACCGTTCCAAAGTTAAGTTCCATCAGAAAACTGGTTCTCGCCCCTACATTTCCCATGTGCATGCTTTGGTAAGGATCTCTCATGTTATCATTTGCTACTACAGTGATTCTTTCAATTGTTTCTTATTGTTCCATTGTGTCGTGAACAATTTCAGAAAGAGGCTCGTAAGGGTGAAGAGTTGACTGTGTTTGATCTATTCAAGGAGTGCCACAATGGCAAGAAGACTGGTTTCTCTGAGCCAGTTAAGAAGGCGATAGTAAGTTTCTAGTATTCTTTTTCGTGTTGATGAGGCTTGTTTACCTCATCCTTGTTACACTTGATTACATTATATGACTTCTGCTTCACGGATTTGATAGAGATGGTTTTTTCAAAGTAGTACCGTATATGATTCATGTTTTGTTATAGTTTGTTTGTACCAGTCCTCTGTTTCATTGCATTGCATATTCATTTTGGTACTGGAAATGCGACAATATTCAGGCAATTTTAGTTCTTGTTGTAGTCCAGCAGGTATTGCTTGTCGTTGGACACTGTTAATTAAGAGAGATCTTTGTATGTTCTTTGATTATTTGTCTAGTGATTGCCTGAAGCATCTATCTTACCATCTTTCGGAGTGGGGAAACTCTGTCATTTCATATACGATCTGAATGAAATGTTTAGGACTTGTGGAAGTGGATTTCTCTAATACTGTATACTGTACTAAAGAAACAACATATGCGCTCCTGAAACGTACTACATTCTTCTCTGCTCCATGTTCCCATTTAAGCTAAACAGAGATGCACATAGTTGCCTAATTTAAATTTCAACAATGGTTTGTTGTGTATGCTTACCTGTTTAATAAACCCGGTGCCATGCTTCTTTCATGTAGCTGATAGTAACTTGCAAAAAAAAGTGATTCCCAAGGATGATTAATTCTGCTTGCCTGCTTCAAAGTTTTCAAATAACTAGTTAATTAGTAGCATGGAGACTGGATTATTATTTAGTCAACATACTTGAGTAGTTTGCTTATAAAGTTTCCTAGTTATTCAGAACCAACTGCAATGACATGTGTGCATCTTTCTTTAAATGTCAGGCTGACATGGAAAAAGCTATGGAACAAGGGGTACCAGAAGGTGGAGAACCAAAGAATGTTGCTATTGTTGTTGCTGACATTCTCACTAAAGAATGTCCCTCCAGCACATTCCTTCAAAGTGTTGGCCTTGAGTCGAGCTCCAAGAAGAAGTTCAACAGATCTGCAGCTGCTTTGGATGCTCATGTACAAGAACTAGAGTACAAGCTTGAGAAGGAGAGGCGAGTCGCTGAGTTGATGCGAGAGGAGCTTGTTGAGGTCAAGAAGAAATCAGAGGAGACCGAAGCTGCACGCGCCGCAGAGTACCAGTTGTTACTACAAAGAGTTGAGGCCACCGATGCTAGATTTGCGCGTCTCATGGATCTGTTCGAAGGTAAAATAGTTTAGTACGGCGTGGTTGATGTTGACTTTGGGACTTTTGATGTTGAGTTGTTTCGACCTGGGGTTGATGAGTTTCTTTGACTGGACATGTGAACCACAATATGGACCAGAGATTGGCTGTGGTTTGATGATGTTGTGCTTTGGTTGGTGCATCTTAATCTTATGAACATGGTGTACTGATACTAAGCTACTGGCTATGTTATTTTGGTTGGTGCATCTTATGAACTTGTGGTGTAATGATACTGTTGGGCCTAAGTTAATGAAATCTTGGAGAATTGTATTGGTTGACTCTAAACTGTGCAATGATTTTTTTGAGCTACTGTTGGTTATTGGCTGGACCGAAAATACTAAATTGTATGAGTGGGCTGGCTCGTCTCAAGGCCCAATATAGATTTTTTGATAGAAAAAGATTCATATATTTTTGTTGGTTAGAGAGAAGGGCTGGCCCAATTAATGATAGATTGAATAAATGGACTGCACATTGCCTGAGCCCAAGAACTAACATTAAAAGGCCGTGGCCCAAAAGTAAATGTAAAAATGGGCTAAATTATTGGGCTCAGCCCATTAAAACAACTGATTTGGACTGATCCTACGTGGCATCCACGTCATCATTTTCTCCACATCAGCGCCACGTTGGTTCAGCCACATCAGATCCTACGTGGCCTAGGCTCATTAGTAATGACCATAATTTTGGTCAAAGATTTAACGACGAAAATTTTGGTCAAGGGCGGCCATGAGTAAAATTCCAGAAAAGGTCACGTTTGTTTGTTCTTGACGGTCAACTGTTGACCTTCCGAATTTGGTCAAAAAAAGGTCAATAAATGAAAGCAATGACGAATTAACGACCAAAATGGGGAGTCATAATTGACCATATTTCTTGTAGTGAGGAATAATGTCCGATTTTTGTAATGTAGCGCTCCTTGGCTTCCATGCCCAATAATGGTCGTCTTCCACGTGTCAAACGAATGCGAAAAGCCGGGGCGTTTTTACATCCACACCCCTAGCCGCATAAACGAGCCGCCTATTTAACGGGATGAGGATTCAGATCCAAACCACACCTTCTCCTCTCCGCGAGTAATCATCAGAGCGCCTCCAGCAAAGGTCCATTCCAACATGGCCAGCCATCGCAGCTCCTCCCCTCGCCCTTCCGGTCCTAAACCCGGAGAATGGGAGAGTTGCTCCATCCCGCACAGCGAGTTAGTGTCGCTTCAGGCCAAGGGATCTCTCCCTTAGGCTTATATGGTCCCGGTCCGAGCCGGACTCGCCACCTATAATGGTGGAAAACAAGCGGAGAGCACCCCTAATCCCTCTAAAGGAGAGCGGGTGTGCCTCGTCCCTTATCTAATAAGGGGACTGAGATTTCCAATTCATCCATTTCTCCGTGGGGTTCTGGAGTTCTACGGCCTCCAGCTGCACAATCTCACGCCTGTCTCTATATTGCATATCGCGGGCTTCGTCGCCCTTTGCGAGCTATTTTTAGGCGTTGAGGCTCATTTCGTGCTGTGGAAGAGGATATTCTGCCTGGTGCCCCGTTCTCAAGAGGGGTCCATATATCAAGTGGGCGGAGCCGAAGTATGGCGCATCGCCGGGACCGGATACCTATCCGGAACCCCAAAGAAGGCGTCCGAGGACTGGCCTTCGGAATGGTTTTATATAGATGATGTCCCGCTGCCGGACCCTATCCGGGTCGGTCTCCCTGAGTTCAATAGTGCTCCATTAAAGAAACGCTTGAGCTGGCGTCCGCAAAGCTCTCAGAGAGAAAGCGACAGAGACGTCCTTTACCTGATGGGCCGGATAAGACTATTGGCTCATTTCGGACTAACCATGATTGGAGTCATGGCCGCATGCATTATGCGGGGGGTGCAACCGCTTCAATATAGAGGCCACCCCATGTGGGATTTTAACGGGGAAGATGACGCCACCCGTTACGGTCGTAAGGGGCCAGCCTCAGCTGCCGCTCTAGTAAAGATCTTATCCCCTTTGTACAAGGGAGAAAAGGAGGAATTCCTCTGTGTCAACCCGCGGGGCGGATTTACTATGTACGACCCTCCAAGTTGGGTAAGTGAACAATTGTGCTTGCCCGTTTGTTTTATATTCCATGATTAAACATGTAGTCTAACGACTGCAACACAGGAACTGCGTCAGGAGGCAAAGGATATAAACAGCCGTCCTCCACAACCCGAGGATCCAGAACGGTCCATCGATCCAGACTCCGAAGAGGATCCAGACATATCGGTGGAGCTTATTGACGGGGTGTTCCATCAGCTAAGCAAGTACAATACCTTGGTGGCCATTACGGCTGATTACCTAGGGTTAATCCCGGCCTCCCAGGTGATAGAGACTGGAGTCTCATTCCCTTTGAAAGAGATTCCATTCCCACGTATTTTGGTTTTTCTGACGACAACCGTGTTTTGCAGGGGAGATTTCCGAGGCGGGAAGCCGAACCTGCGGCGGCTAGCCAACGAGGGGCCACAGGGCCCCGTGGGGTAAAAAGGAATGTGGTCCGGACTGAGATGCCAGCGCAAAGGTATAGCGCAGCCTCTATTTCCCTGGTGTTATTCCCTCAGGGCATATTAACGTTCGTGCTATCTTTAGGACGAAGAGACCTCGTCGGACTACATTCGGAGAGGTTGCCAATCGCGCCTCCACCAGCCAGGCTCCAACGCCTGGCCCGGAAGTGGAGGCGAGCACAAGGCGCGCACCAGACGCTCCTCCGACAGAGGATGTGGACAGGCTGTCTGCCACGAACTCTGAGGTGGAGAGTGCCATGAACCACAAGCGTCGCCGGACAGTTCTTCGCGACGCTTGTTTCTCCCAAGAGGCATTAGATGCCTTCATTTCGGGAGATGCGTACCTCCGTGCCGCTCAAAATGGTTTAGCCAGAGCCACGGAGCAGTATGTAAAAGACATACGGGTAAAAAAAATTTGGTCAAATATATATATACCAGTAGCCCCCGAGACTTGAAACATTTAGAGTAACTGATTTAAGGATCAATTGTTATGCAGGTTCTTACAAAGAAGAATACCGTACTGTCCCAGGAGCTGGAAGAGTGCAAATCCCAACTGGAGGCCGCACTAGCCGCGGCAGGGGAGCCCAAAGAGACCCCCTCTAGTAAGATACACTTTGAAAGATTAGTATTTTGCGACGTGGGTGCAAATCTGACAAATCATATTGCAGATGGCGCCGGACTAGATGCGGAGAGACAACAACTCTTACGCCGGCTAAAGGCCGGTGAGAGTACGTTGACAAAGGTGAGGCGAGAGAAGAATGATCTTCAGGATGCCAACACCAAGTTGGATGTTGAACTTAAAGATGTTCGTGGCCAGCTGTCGGACTCCACTAAGGAGAATCAGCGGCTTCGACGCGGCATATTTAGTAAGTGCTTGAATGAACTTTGAAAAAAAAAGAGTTCGGTGAGGAAGTCGACTAACAGAGTAATGTCTGTAGGTATGCTCACAGGTCGTCCTGCAGAGGAGATGCCTGGTTCTACGGGTGACCTTCTTCCCGAGCTCTTGCAACTGCACGAGAGAGTTCGACAGGCGATGCGAGGCGTTGCCCAAGCCTTATGGCCTTCCCACTCCATGCCCGAGGGCCTTGGAGAGATTGCGGAGAAGCTTAAGGGAGCTCGGCGACGCTTCCAGTTGTGGAAGATATTGGCCTGCCGACAAGGCGCTAGGGAGGCCTGGGCCATGGTGAAGACCCGGTTTACGAAGTCTGACCCAAAACACATGGCCGAGGTCGGACCTGTGGGGCCTGATGGGAAGGAGATCCCTGTAAGCTTAGTATACGGCCAAGTAGAGTTGGCCGGAAAGTATTCCCAGCAGGACTGTAAATTAGACAGCCTGTTAGATGGTATAGAAGAGGAATACAATCAGTCAGAGTGACTATGTAATTTTCAATTGACATGTATAATGCCTTCTAGCCGGATTGTAGATCGTTTGTCATTGCCGACCTTTTCGCTTCTACCTCGGGACCTGACGGTCCGGAGTGTGTCCGAATACCCTAACGGTTATGTAAGAACCGGGGTATGCATGGAGACCAGGCGTAGGGGTCATTAGTGCTTTATCAGACAAGTGCCCAACTAGTTATGTTATATTACATGGTTAGTAAGAAACATCTTCCAGAGAGAATAGTTCCGTTAGGGGTTCCTTTCTTTGGGAGGCATGCCCTAAAGTGCATGTCCGGACTGCAAATGCAGGAAAATCATCTAGGGGCATGTATATGAATAAGTAAAAAAGGTCATCTTTTAGTTCACCGACCGAATATTCCCTTAAGAACGCTAGCTTTCGTCTTCACCCAGTCTGAGGTACACATCCGGCTGAGACGGCAGTAACAATCGCAGAGGTGCTCCCTTTACCGCCTAGCCGAACAATCGGGAACGTAGGGGTAAGCATAGGAGCCAGGCAACCCAGCTTGGCCAAAACTTAAGTCATATCGATGCATATAATGGTGAAGAAAAGGTACATGCGGAAGTTTGACGCATGTGTTGGGCGTGAAGCCCATATAAATAAGCTTCTGTTTAAAGAAGCCCCCAGGTTTAATGAGCGCGGATAGCGTGTCACTTGATGAGCCTTTAAGGGCTATAAGAGAAAAGAGGGGAAGGAGAGAAATTTAAGACAAAAAATGTAAAAAATGGACAGAGGAAGGAGACAAACACAGAGTCCGGCGCTAGGCATAGAATCTTCGGAGACGGGCGGCGTTCCATGGGTTCGGCTCGAGTTGGTTATCCGACGCATCTCGCAGGCGGTACGCTCCACCAGTAAGGACCTGGTTGATTATGAATGGACCTTCCCACTTGGGCTTAAGCTTGTCCTTTTTCTTATCCGACAGGCGTAGAACTAGTTCGCCAACATTGTAATTTTTGGCCCGTACTTCTCTGCTTTGATATCTTCGAGCCTGCTGTTGATAAAATGCGGAACGGGCTTTTGCCACGTCACGCTCCTCCTCCAAGGCGTCCAGGTTGTCCTGCCGATCGAGCTCGGCTTCTCTTTCTTCGTACATGCGCACTCGAGGTGAGTCATGAATTATGTCGCAGGGCAGAACTGCCTCTGCGCCGTACACCATAAAGAATGGTGTGTATCCGGTGGTGCGATTCGGCGTGGTCCGCAGCCCCCAGAGTATGGAGTTGGGCTCCTCTACCCAGTGTGTGTTAGATTCCTTGAGGGACCGCACTAGTCTGGGTTTAATGCCGCTCATGATAAGAACATTTGCACGTTTGACCTGGCCGTTAGTTTGTGGGTGATAGACGGAAGCATAATCGAGCTTGATGCCCATGTTTTTGCACCAGAGTTTTACCTTGTCGGCGGTGAAGTTTGTGCCGTTATCAGTGATGATGCTGTGGGGGACGCCGTAATGGTGTATGACCCCGGATATGAAGTCTATCACAGGTCCGGATTCGGCCATCTTAACAGGCTTGGCTTCTATCCATTTGGTGAACTTATCCACCATGACCAGTAAGTATTTTTTCTTGTGGGTTCCGCCCTTAAGGGGTCCAACCATGTCAAGCCCCCAGACCGCGAAAGGCCAAGTGATGGGGATAGTTAGGAGGGCGGTGGGTGGCATATGGCTTTGGTTTGCAAAAAGTTGGCAACCGACGCATCGTTGGACCAAGTCCTGAGCGTCTGCTCGGGCCGTCGGCCAGTAAAAGCCTGTACGGAAAGCCTTGCTCACAAGGGACCGAGCTGCAGCGTGGTGGCCACCGAGTCCGGCATGAATTTCAGCCAGCAGGTTCCGCCCTTCCTCTTCGGAGATGCACCTTTGAAGGACTCCGGTAGTGCTTTTCTTATAAAGCTCTCCCTCGTGGACTTTATAGGCTTTAGATCGCCGCACTATGCAGCATGCCTCGTTTTGGTCCTCTAGGAGTTCCTGCCTAGTAATGTAGGCTAGGAATGGTTCTGTCCACGGGACGATGACCGCCATTATTATGTGGGCTGAAGGTGTAATTTCGGTGGCAGAGCCTCCAATTATGTCAGATTGTTCGGCGTCGAGTGGTGCGGTTAGGTCCGGGCTGTTATCTGCGGGTTCCCCCTCCCATGCTACGGATGGCTTGAACAGTCTTTCTAAAAAGATGTTGGGGGGACTGCATCGCGTTTTGCTCCAATGCGTGCCAGGACATCTGCTGCCTGATTGTTTTCTCGGGCTATATGATGAAACTCCAACCCTTTGAACCGAGCTGACAGTTTTAGGGCGGCGTTGCGGTAAGCTGCCATTTTTGGATCCTTGGCGTCGAAGTCTCCGTTTATTTGGGATATCGCGAGGTTCGAGTCCCCGTGTACCTCTAGGCGTTGAATGCCCATGGATACTGCCATCCGGAGACCATGTAGGAGGGCCTCATATTCGGCTGCGTTGTTGGAGTCCGTGTACATGATCTGGAGCACATATTGAACTGTGTCTCCTATGGGGGACGTCAAGACGACGCCAGCCCCTAGTCCGGCCAACATTTTGGAGCCGTCGAAATGCATAATCTAGTTTGAATATGTGCCGTACTCTTTAGGGAGCTCAGCCTCCGTCCATTCTGCGACGAAGTCGGCCAAAACTTGCGATTTAATAGCTCGCCGTGGCTTATAGGTTATATCAAATGGGAGGAGCTTGATGGCCCATTTTGCGATCCGGCCCGTTGCATCGTGGTTGTTGATAATATCGTTGAGTGGTACTTCCGAGGCTACTGTTATGGAACACTCTTGAAAGTAGTGTCGTAGCTTCCGGGATGCCATGAATAACGCGTATGCAATCTTTTGATAATGCGGGTAAAGTGATTTGCATGGAGTGAGGACAGTGGACACGTAGTAGACCAGCCTTTGAAGGGGGAGTTTGTGTCCGTCCGTTTCCCGCTCGACGACGAGCACTGCGCTGACAACTTGATGTGTTGTTGCAATGTACAATAGCATTGGTTCGCCGGTGTTCGGCGCGGCCAGGACTGGGTTTGTTGCCAGTATGGCTTTTATTTCATCGAGTCCGGCCGTGGCGGCATCCGTCCACTCGAAGTGTTCGGTGCGCCGAAGGAGGCGATAAAGGGGCAGTGCCTTTTCTCCCAAGCGAGAGATAAAGCGGCTTACAGCCGCCACGCATCCAGTTAATTTTTGTATTTGTTTGAGGTCCTTTGGGATATCTAGTTGCGACAAAGCTCGGATCTTAGCCGGATTCGCTTCAATTCCCCTACCGGATACAATGAAGCCCAAAAGCTTTCCCGCTGGAACGCCGAAAATGCATTTTTCCGGGTTGAGCTTGATGTCGTATTTTCGGAGGTTCGACATGTCTTGTTTTGACGACCACATCATCCACGTACACCTCCACTGTTTTGCCGATCTGGTTTGCCAGACATGTCTGAATCATGCGCTGATATGTTGCACCGGCGTTTTTCAGCCCGAAGGGCATTGTGTTGAAGCAGAATGGGCCGTATGGTGTGATGAATGCTGTTGCGACTTGGTCTGATTCTGCCATCTTGTTTTGATGGTAACCGGAGTATGCGTCGAGGAAACACAACGAATCGTGTCCTGCGGTGGCATCGATAATTTGATCGATACGGGGGAGGGAGAAGGGATCCTTTGGGAAAGCCTTGTTAAGGTCTTTAAAATCGACACACAGGCGCCGGGATTTGTCCTTCTTTAGTACCATCACCAGGTTTGCTAGCCAGTCCGGATGTTTTATATCTCTAATGAATCCGGCCTCCAATAGCTTGGCCAGCTCCTCTCCCATACCCTGTCTCTTGGGTTCGAAAAACACCGAAGGGCTTGTTTGACAGGTTTGAATCCTTTTAGGATATTTAAGCTGTGTTCGGCCAGCCTGCGTGGGATTCCTGGCATGTCTGAAGGGTGCCAGGCGAAGATGTCCCAATTTTCACGTAGAAATTCTCGCAGTGCAGCGTCCATATCGGGGTTTAATCGTGCCCCGATGAAAGCTGTTTTATTGGGGTCCGTTGGATGGACCAGGAATTTGACTATTTCGTCTGCTGGCTTAAACACTACAGGAATCAGCTACTTTGCCATCTGCCACGGCAGACGGCAAAGGCATGGATGGCGGACGGCAAAGGTCTTTGCCGTCCGCCACAGACGGCAAAAGGGGACGGCAAAGTAAGGTACGGCAAAGAGCTACTTTGCTGTCTGCTTTCTGCGGCTGACGGCAAAGGGGCCTTTGCCATCAGTAGCTGACGGCAAAGAAAGCAGACGGCAATAATTACACTGTTAGTCCGTTAGGTGGCTAACGGCAGCCTTTGCCGTCCGCCGCTGACAGCAAAATTTGTCCGGCCTTTGTCGTCTGCCAGCAGATGGCAAAGACTGGCTCTTTGCCGTCTGCCAGCAGATGGCAAAGAGGCTTTGCCATTTTGCCATCTGCTGGCAGACGGCAAAGAGCGTATATTGCCCCATTTAATTCTGTTTTTTCTTATATCAATTCATTTTCATAGAAAATCACACACACATACGCACGCACGCCCGCACACACACACCCACATGAACAAAAACTAAATATCTATACATATACATAGTTTCATCAATATTACACAGTTTCATCCATAGGTAGCAAGTTTCACAAAGTCAAAACAAAACTAAAGACAAGCACTACATATCTGAAATTACAAGAAATGACCTAAAACTAAATATCTATTTTCCTAAATAATATCTAATTACTAAGATCTTCTCTAGATCTTCTTCTTTTCTTCCAACCTGCATAACAAAAACACTAAGAGATAAAGAATGGGTTAGGTGTAGAAATGTAGCATTTCACTTGGTGAAATGCAATGTTCAGTTTTTATGTAAGTTTAACACATGGAAAGCTGGAGAGCATGCTGAGAGTTTTCTTGCCTAAGGACCACCAATGGGCCAGCCAACGGGCCAGTTCACATCCTTCTGGAGGAGAGTGTACTCCTGCTCAATTCCATACCTGTTTGGGTTCAGAGATAAGCCTAATCAATGCTCTAACCGTAAGCAGATAAGGATACAAATGTGGAAACCGCCAAATTTTGTGGTCCTTTAACCCATTTTTTGTACCGTTTTCTGTCTGTATCTGCTAAATAAATCTGTAATTCCAGGGACATCAATTTTACTCTTATCTTCCTAACTCATTTCCATCTGATGCAAAGTGAGTGCGGTGTGGTAGTAATCTATATTGTACAACTTATTATGTTCTCACATGTGTATGTGTGTTAAGACAAAAGAGCACTACTGCAACTTTTATATGAAACACCGCAACAACAAAAAACTTGAAATATCGACGGAGGTATTCGTACCATGTCTCCTCAGCTGCAACCTTCGGGGTGTTGAAGATCTTGGCACCATTGTGCCTCTTGTTGATGGGGATTGGAACACCTTGTGGTGTGTAGCAGTCGCACATAACCTACAAGGGAGTAATAAATAGGAAAAGATCAACAAACCAACGACTTTGCGCCAAATACAGTAGAAACTTGGCCTCTGATTTAGCTGAAGCTTTTTTTTCTCAGTTCAAGTATTTAAGATTTGTGTTAGTCAAACAGTTGTCTGACAGGCCAAGTTGTTTCTCTGAAGAGACAGTCTCATAAGCAATTAATTATGAGCCAAGTAGGTCAACTAGTGGAATTTTAGGGTGTTTACACAACAGGGCGCAAACATCTGGTTATTTTGTCCACCAGATCACACATATGTCCAAGCACATCAAACAACTACAAAATTCAGTTTTCATTTTTAAATTTAAGCCACAAAATTCAGTTTTTATTTTTAAAATTTAGCAGTGCCCAGAAACAATGTTTTCCTGTGATTTTTTTTCAAAGACCCATCTGCATCTTACTTTTCCTACTTTATGGCATCCAGCATCTTTGGTGCATAAAAAGTTTGAGAGAAGCATGGAAGATAAAAAGTAGCGACGAGTTACAAGGAGGTTGTCACCCCTCCTGAGCGGGTCCTTGAAAATGGCCTGGGGGATTCATCAGAGTCAAAAAGAAAAAACAGCTTGTAAGCAAACAAGGAAAGTAGAAATACTGTAAGTAAAATAAATAAAAGCACTAGAGAAGGCGACATAATCGTTTTATTAGTCTTGCTAAGTCTCGGTCGACTAAAACTTGGTCATGTCTCAGTTGATGCTATATACGTGAGACCAAGGCTGAGCTAGTGATCAAGAAATTAGGAAACATGTTACTCTTCCAGTGTGCTGGTGGTTAGCATGCATGAATCGAGACATGTGATAGGTAGTTTTGATTAATAGATGTATTTCACTATATGTACCATCAGTTCTGTTGGTCCTGGAGTTGCCTTACAAAATTTCTTACCGAGAACCCAAAGCCCGTATCTTACATTCTTACCTCAGGTCGAATCGATTGTGTTTCTCATGAGTATATTGAGGAGTTTTGTATTTCCATCTCTTGGGATTGCTAGAAAATTAACATGAATGTGATGGAATATGAGGTTTGTCAGCATTCATGCAATATACACAGGACCACTAACGCACAAATTTTGCTCCCACACACAAATCAAAAAACAATATATATCCTCCGCTGGGGAATTGCCGGGACCATACCTCCTTATCCAGCATGGAGTCTTTGGATCGGGCTTGACCGCCAACTCGCCGGACTATGCAGGGCCGCTGTCTCTGCTTCCTCGCCCCCGTGGCCATCGCAGCTGTCATGTGCAGCCACCTATGAATTTCTCGCACTACCACCCATCCTTCACGCCACCTTGATCCTATCGTCATGACGGTGGCACGCGACGACCGGAATATCGTCAAGCTGGGCGAAGATTTGAGATTACAGAGGTTATTGCCAGAGGGGAATCGAGGAGGCAAGGGCAGGGGCGGGGGAGGGGGGCACCTGTAGACCGGATCCAGTGGGAAATCAACGACGCCACCCCCGGCCGCCGCCGACTCTGCTCCAACCGCCTTGGTCTCCATCCGCCTCTCGTGTCCCATCCGAGCAGCATCCTGGCGTAGCTCCTCCCTAGCACGTCGCTGTGCCCGCAGCAACAGCAGCTCAATGCCGCTGGGGCCTCCTTGCGGTGCACCACCACCAGTGCCTAGGCGAGGAGAGAAACCGGTCAGTGGAGATGGTAAGCGGGGAGAGGTGACCTCGGGGAGGAGAGCTGGGCGGTGGGGAAC
Source organism: Triticum dicoccoides (assembly GCF_002162155.2). NCBI lineage: Eukaryota > Viridiplantae > Streptophyta > Magnoliopsida > Poales > Poaceae > Triticum > Triticum dicoccoides. The sequence continues at coordinate 600,228,613 of NC_041386.1, read as the reverse complement.
GGCGGGGATCGCCGAAATCTGGCGGCGGCGTGGGGTGGAGAAAGGGGATCGAGGAAGACGAGAGAGATGGGATCCAACGTGGGTGTGTGTGCGCGTGGGTTGGGCGTGTGTGCATCGTGGGTGGGGCCCGAGGCTGTGTGGGTCGTGGGTGGGTGTGTGCCAGGGGCCGCCATTAGATAGGTTAGGTTATTTTCTTTGTCGTCTGCTTTCAGGCTCTTTGCCGTCCGCTAGCAGACGGCAAAGAAAGTGGCCGTTAGTTTTTTCGTTAGTGGGTGCCACCTCCCTCTTTGCTGTCAGCCAGCGGATGGCAAAGATTATTTGCCGTCAGCCAGCGGACGGCAAAGAAATGGAAGATGGCAAAGACCTTCTTTGCCGTCTGCCATTTGTTTGCCGTCAGCTTCTTGGTAGCTGATGGCAAAGACCTTCTTTGCCGTCCGCTTGCTGACGGCAAAGAATTGGCAGACGGCAAATTCCTTGATTCCAGTAGTGAAAGTATGTGGACTTGGATTTCTTGTCGAGTATCACATCATCCATGTTAATTGTGGAGCGCAGCGCAGTCAGTTCCTCAGCTGCTAAGGCTTCGGATAGTGCCTCCAGGGCTAATGCGGCTGTCTTGTTTTCGGCATGGAGTGCTATGTCCAGATCACTAGCGAGAGTGATAATTCCGTTCGGCCCGGGCATCTTGAGCTTCATGTACCCGTAATGGGGTATTGCATGGAAGATTGTAAATACTTCTCGCCCTAGTAGGGCGTGATATCCGCTACTGAACGGGGCCACCTAAAATGTGACCTCTTCGGATCTGTAATTATCCAGCGTGCCGATCACCACATCTAGTGTGATTTTTCCTGTGCAGCGCGCTTCCCGACTGGGGATTATTCCTCTAAAGGTTGTGCTGCTTCGCTCAACGCGGCTCCAGTCTAATCCCATTTTTTGAAGGGTTTCCTCATAAATGAGGCTCAATCCGCTGCCTCCATCCATGAGTACCTTGGTGAGGCGAAAGCCGTCCACTATTGGACTGAGGACCAATGCGGCTGGCGCTCGGGCTGTTCGGAATTTAGGTTCATCACTTGCGTTGAAGGTAATAGCCGTGTCGCTCCATGGGTTTATTGTTGCTACTTGATAGACTTCAGCAAGGCTGCGGAGTGTTCTTTTTCGCATATTATTTGATGCGAAGGTCTCAAAGACTGTGAGAACGGTACTGGTGTCCCCGGGGTGGTTTTCTGTGGCCTCCAAAATTAAGAGGTCCTTGCCAATTTTGGCCACCTGCCGGAGTATCCAACATGCTCTAAGGCTGTGAGTTGGTGTGGCGTCCTCTGTACTGTGAATTTTGCAGGGTCCGTCAAGCCATCTTTCCAGTACGGTTCCATGCCCTGTAGAGGGTTTTGGTTTTTTGGTGTTTAACCCGGGTGTCTTAAGATGATGCACCCTCTTAGTTCGGACGGGATTGCTATTCAAGGCCGGATTATCCCAAAATTTTATTTCGGTTTTCCAGGCACTTTCCATCGCACAGTACTTTTGTACTATGGACGCCAAGTCAGCGAAGCGTGTAATATCACGACGACTTATGGCGTTAAGGATTCCCTCGTCCGTGCAATTACTGCGGAAGATTGATATTGCGTCTCCCTCACGGCAATCCTTTATCCTGTTCATAACTAGGAGGAATCTGGCCCAGTAATGATGTACTGTTTCCTCGGGCTTTTGCCTGATTTGGGAAAGATCGCTTATGTTCGGGTGGGCGGGTGGCGTTGATTCTGAAATCTCGCCCAATCTAAGATTCAGAGGCCGAAGAGCTTCCGAACTCTGAGGTCCGGATTCTTGGATGTTGTCCAGTGAGTCTAGCCCGTTGCCTGATTTTAAGCTCAGGTCTCGAGTTACATCCTCCCCTCCGCGGGTATCCGGCTTGGAGGGGTCAGGAATTCGGACATAACTAGTCCTTAAAATAGATGAAGGGTCGTCGCACTGCGCCTCTACCACGGCGACGTGGTGGGTGGCCTCGGGAGAGTTAATTTCTCTTAGATCGGGTTTAAGCCCAATCTGGTCGTAATTCGTGGCGACCCCCAGGGCGGCGATGCGATCCAAGAGCTCGTTTACAGAAGAGAGCTCCATCGGATCTAGCTGCTCGACAAGTTCTGAGCTGACATGAAGGTTGCTTTTGATGACCCGAGAGGTCACCATCGGCGCAACGGTCGAACAGGCGGTCATGAGGAAACCACCTAGCCGGAGAGTTTGGCCGACAGCCAAGGCTCCCTTAGCAACGGCGCCGTCTTTAAAGACGGGAGGAGGCATCCTTCCTGATGGCGACGGCATAGTGGAACTCTCAATGAAAGCACCAATGTCGGTGTCAAAACCGGCGGATCTCGGGTAGGGGGTCCTGAACTGTGCGTCTAGGCCGGATGGTAACAGGAGACAAGGGACACGATGTTTTTACCCAGGTTCGGGCCCTCTCGATGGAGGTAAAACCCTACTCCTGCTTGATTAATATTGATGATATGGGTAGTACAAGAGTAGATCTACCACGAGATCAAGGAGGCTAAACCCTAGAAGCTAGCCTATGGTATGATTGTTGTATATGAAGTTGATGGCCTACGGACTAGAACCCTCCGGTTTATATAGACACCGGATAGGGTTAGGGTTACACAGAGTTGGTTACAATGGTAGGAGATATTGAATATCCGCATCGCCAAGCTTGCCTTCCACGCCAAGGAAAGTCCCATCCGGACACGGGACGAAGTCTTCAATCTTGTATCTTCATAGTCCTGGAGTCCGGCTGAAGGTATTGTCCAGCTATCCGAACACCCCCTAATCCAGGACTCCCTCACACACCTACATATGCAAACTAAGTGTTATTTTTGACCTCAAATTACATATAAATCAAATACTAGCACATATAATTCCTCCCAAATTACTAAACTCACAAATTAAACACTATATAAAGCATTGCAAGAGCTAATCTAGCAATGAGAGATGAAAGGACAAAGTTGCTAACCTTTGTGATCATTTGAATCGATGGGGACCTTCAAATCTTGACAAATTTTGGGCAAAATGTGTGATGAGCTCGAGAGGAAGAGGGGAAGAACAGAGAGGGAGGGGAAAGGGGAAGAACAGAGCGAGCTCGGCGGGTGGACGAAGGGTTTATGTAGGACGACCTTTAGTACCGGTTCATGACACGAACCGGTACTAAAGGTGCTGGAGGGGCCCCAGACTGACAACATCCTGCCACCACTCTCATTAGTACCGGTTCGTGGCACGAACCGGTGCTAAAGGTTCGCCACGAACCGGTACTAATGAGAGCGGCCCGGCTAGCCGTCGGAACCAGCACTAATGGACACATTAGTGCCGGCTCAAATTCAAACTGGCACTAATGTGCTTCACGTTTGACCCTTTTTCTACTAGTGGAGGAGGAGGGCGCAACGTGCGGCCGTCGGGCTGCACACAGGGGTGCACTGAGGAGTCGTAGTGCTCATGAGCGACGGGGTCGGTGGCAGCTGCCGCGGCTTCGACAGAGTGGCGGCGGCTGCCGCGACCCACTGGCTCCGTCTAGGCAATACGAGCCGCCCGACGCTCGGCGCACACACAGCGAAAGTCAGCCATGAGGCCGATGAAGCAAAAGTCGAAGCGGAGCGGAAGAACTTCGACGCGCCCCTACCTGGCGCGCCAAAATGTCGGAATCGTGGCTCCCGGGACCAAAGAGCTTCGAACCCTGTGGCGTGTTTGTTCCTACCGCCCTACTTCTTCTTGCTACAACCACGACGAGAGCGAGCGAGCGGGGACGGCCGGAGACACAGTAGTTACCCATGTTTGGGCACCTTTGTGGTGTAAAACCCTACTCCTACTTTGTGTTTGGATTTCTCTCACGATGGAGAATGAGAGTACAAGAGTTGTGGGGGAGAAAGTCCTTCCTCTCTACAGCGGCACACCTGCCCTTCTTCCAAACACTACTAGGGAAAAGCCTATACACAGAATCTTACCAGCAGCGCGCTTTAAAATCAGGCGTGCTGCTAACTAGCAGTAGCGCGTGCCATAGAAACTCGCTGCTGAAACAAGTTTATCAGTAGCGCGTGCTCTCCAAGAAGCGCTACTGCTAAAATTCCCACGACGCCGTCGCGAGGCCAGTTATAGCAGCAGCGCGTTAAAATAAACAGCGCTACTGCTACGTAACGTAGCAGTAGCGCATTCAGGCAATAATCGCTACTGCTAAATTAACTACAAAAATTTAGTCCCACCTCGCTCCGTGAAGAGAGTTTTACCCACCTTAAATATGTTTCTTCTACAACTTTCACAGGCACTTGGTCTTCATTGAACTCTATGTGTAGGATCTGTGGCCGCAATAGGAGTCTTCGCCTGTTCTTAAACCAGATTGTACACAAAAAGACCATTGATGATCAATGTATTTTTTATGTCTATGTCTATTTTTACATACTGACACATAGCAGTAGCGCGTTCAAGTCGAAAGGCGCTACTGATAGGTTTCTTAGCAGTAGCGCGTTTACCTATAGCGCGGTACTGCTATGCCGTTCCATCTCCCCCCTCACTAGCCTCACCCACAGATCACACTCACACACACTCACGGTCTCCTCCTCACCCCCCGCGCCGCCGGTCCTCCCCCGTCGCCCATCCCCCGATCTGCGCCGATGTCGCCTCATCCTCCTGGCTGGACTCGGTACCGGCCTCCTCCTCCGTCCTCCCTCCACTCGCCGCTAGCCTCCCCCTCCTCGGTCCGCCTTCCTCCTTGATCCGCCCTCCCTCCACTCGCCGCCGGCCGGCCCCTCCTCGCTCCGCCTTCCTCCTCCGTCCTACTATCTTCTCCCTCCTCGAGTCGCCCCTCCTTGTCCCTCCTCCCTAATACATTTTGATTTAGTAGGCTTTCATATGTAACATTTTGATTTAGTTGATATGATTCAGTTGATTTAGTAGGCTAGTTGATTTAGTTGATTTAGAACATTTTGATTTAGTTTATTTAGTAGGCTAGTTGATTTAGTTAATTTAGTTGATTTAGTAGGCTAGTTGATTTAGAACATTTTGATGTAGTTGATTTAGTATGCTAGTGGATTTAGTATGCTAGTGGATTTAGTATGCTAGTTGATTTAGTATGCTCAATTTAGTTTTTTTGTAATAAGTTATTTTTTAGAAAAATGTAGGTGCCAATTTAGTTAAATTTGCCACTTGTTTCTTGTGAAGTGAATCGTTAATCCTTTGCTCATATTGCTTTAGGAAAATGGCGCCACCACCAGCACCACTATGTCGACTGTGCAAGTCAAGGTGCGCCAGCAGCCTTGCAACTGGCAAGCTGTTCGGCATCTACTTCCATCCGAGTTTTCGTCATGGGGCGGTAAGAAATTAGATGAAATGTAACAACTATTTTATTTTTAGTGTTGGCATTACTGCATTGTGTCATTTTGCTTTTCTTACACAGACCGTCCCATGCAATGTGAGGTTGAAATTCAACAAGCTGACAGGAGACACTGTGACATTTGAGGCTCCTGGGGGGTCGTACACTATGGAGGTCGAGAAAGGACGCAATATGTCGCAGATTGGAGGAGATGGATGGTCCCGTTTCCTCGCTCGCATTCGTCTTACTGGTGGTGAGTTGATCAGATTCTCCTTCAGAGCAGAAAGACCCAAGCTGGTTGTCATTTATATCAACCTGGTGGAAGATGATGAAGATGACGAAGATGATGAAGATAATGAGGACCCACTCAATGAAGATGATGAGAACCCACTTCATCAAGCCATCATAGCTCAAAGAATGAGGCTGAGCGAGGAGGAGGTGTTCAACCTATGGGACATAATTCCGCCACGTGATGACTTTGTCGGGGTGCCATTCGTGACCCGCCTGACAAGTATCATGGTCGATCGGCATGAAATGGTATGTTATACGCACTGCATGTAGTAAATTGATGATATATATATGCCTTATTGTTATACTTACAAACGCAAATTATCCGATTATATGCTTAGTGAATCCGATGATATGCTTAGTGTAGAGTCCAATGATATGCTTTGTGGAATCTAGTCGATGATATACTTTAGTGTAGAGTCTGATCACATGCTTATTAGTGTAGAATCCAAGGAACTATTAATAGTGTAGATAATCCATATATATACTTATTAGTAGAATTCACGATTAATTAGTACAAATGCGTAGTACTGTGTCTTTTGATAGTGTAGAAATCTAGACTTAATAGAAATATATTTGCAAGAGTATGTGTGAGGCTATTTATTAATTGATATATTTTTCTTATTTAGAGATTGCCAAAGAACCTATCTGTGAGTTGTGGTATTGAGCCTGATGAAGAAGGCTCAGTTGGACTACGCCTTACCGCAAGGGGCTCCGTCACCACATGTACTTACCGTATGGGCACAGATGGTCGCACACAGTTGAACTCGGTTGGGTGGAAGAGATTCCACATTGGCAAGAATCTTCGTGCTGGACAGGCCATCCTAATTACTACCAGGAACACCCACCGCCTAGCACTACTAGGAAAAGGGCTATAGATGGAATTGACACTAATGGCGCACTAGACATGTGGTGCGCCATTACTATATACTAATGGCGCACCATGTGTTGGTGCGCCATTAGTGTGCAAATACTAATGGCACACCACATCCACGGTGCGCTATTAGTAAAAAAAATAAAAAAAAATTCATCAAAACTACTAATGGCGCACCGTGGGAGTGGTGCGCTATTAATAGTTCAACTAGTAATGGCGCACCACTCCCACGGTGCGCCATTAGTAACTTGGCCACCACTTCCACCGAATGCACCCCCAGTGGACCGCTTTTTCAGTTTAAAAAAAAATAAACAAAAATGATGGAAATGTCAAAAAAATAAAAGAAAATAAGTTTCCCATGTGATATGTGGTCTAGTTGTTGTGAAAGTTTACAAATATGAATTTCGACTTTATTTGCAAAATCTCTCGAGAATTTGTAAAATGGGCAGAACTTTTGCGTACGAACTCGGATGAAAAGGTTTTTTATATGAAAAAGCATCTACTCGAAAAGTTACATCCGAATTTAACTAGGGGAACCCCGTTAAACATTTTCAAAATCCTCAAAAACCTAACAGAAAAAAAGATACGGGCCTTTTACACTACTAGGAAAAGGGCTATAGATAGGATTGATTCTAATGGCGCACCGTGGAAGCAGTGCGCCACTACTATATACTAATGGCGCACCTGTTTGTGATACGCCATTAGTGTGGAAGACACTAATGGCGCACCGTAAACAGGGTGCGCCACTAGTATGAATTATTTTTTTTTCCATTTTCCCATACATACTAATGGCGCATTGGGTCCATAATGCGCCATTACTATCTATAACTACTAATGGCGCACCAAGCAGGCAGTGCGCCATTACTGTAAATTTTGTTTTATTCTTTTTTTTGCAAAACTACTAATGGCGCATCGTGGCACAGTGTGCCATTACTAGTTTAAACTAGTAATGGCGCACTCAGAGGAGATGGGCCATTAGTATATATACTTATTAGTTTTACTTTTTTGCAAAACTACTAATGGCGCACCGTAGGCTGATGCGCCATTAGTAACCTGGGACCAACAAGATATTTTGGACAGCCCACACCTACCCACTCACTTTCCCCACTTCATTCCATCCACCTCCTTCTCCAAGCTTTCGGCCATCTCCTCCTCTTCACCTCATTTCCACCATAGATTCAACAAAATTAAGTGGTGAAATTACCTTTTTTTGATAGGTAAGTAAGGGAAAGCTATCTTCATGATATAGATCTACTTTTTTTCTCCCTAGCTCGCTCCAACAACGTGCACATGCACTTTTTGTGGCCTAGCTAAATCTATGTATGTTTGTGGTGTTGCATGTGTTTGTGGTGTTGCATATATGTTTGTGTTTGAAGGTACCGGTATTTGAAATATGCGATAGTTGCCAATATTTTGCCGGAATGTTTTGATTCATTTCCGTTTCGGCGAGAATTTTGGCACTATGCATTCTTTTTGGTCCTATTTTTAGGGAAGGTCATGCCAAATTTTTTCTTGGTTCTAACATATCGTTTTGCTCTACCCCGCAGGCGACCATGGTCCGCACGATGACTGAAGGCATCGTGAATAGGTTTTTGAGCTCCGCGAAGGCCGAGATGCTTCAAAAGAACGAGACGGAGATAAGATGTCCATGTCGAAGATGCAAGCTGAAGAGCCTTATTGCGGACCCAGATTCCGGGCAGGTGCGGGACCACCTGCTCTTGTGTGGTTTCATGGATGGCTATCGGTGGCAAGGTGATGAAGATGACTATCAAGTCGTCCACGGCCGGGGCCGGGCAAGAAATGAGGAAGGGCAACAAGACAAGTACCACCGCGGCGAGGGCGGGCGAGAAGACGAAGAATCTCCAGGACATGATCACGACGGTGATGCTGTACACAGTCATCATGTAGAAGATGTCATACATGATGATGAGGAAGATCAAGACGAAGGGAATGATCATGATGATGAAGATGCCGGAGCAGACGACGATGGAGACTGGGTGCAGGACCCTCATATTCAAGAGCTGCTTCTCAAGCGGACGGATAACGCAAGAGCTGCCGCCCGAGAGAAAGCCAAGCTGGATCAACTGGAGATAGACGCGGTTACTCCATTGTATGAAGGATGCAGGCCCGAGGATACCCGCCTGAAAGTAACGCTCATGGCTCTGGAGATGAAGGTAAAACACAAAATGACCGACGCATGCTTCGACGAGAACATGTCATTCTGGCACGAATGTCTTCCCAAGGGGAACAAGTGCCCGACCAGTTTCGAGGAGGCGAAGAAAATTGTGTGTCCTCTGGATTTACCGCACGTGAAATACCATGTGTGCATGAACAATTGCATCATTTATCGGGACGAGCACGCGGAGTCTACCATATGTCCGGTGTGCGGCGTCACTCAATACAAGAAGAGGAAGAAAGCTCCTCGAAAATCGGTGTGGTACTTTCCGATCACTCCTCGTCTGCAGCGGTATTTCGCGGACCCTAAGGTAGCAAAGATCCTGCGTTGGCACGCGGATAGGGAGGAGAAGAAGCGAGAAGATGACGCAAATGATCCGGAGATAGATAAAAAAGACAAGATGCTGAGTCACCCTAAGGATGCGAGCCAGTGGCAAGCGTTGAACTTCGAATACCCAGAATTTGGGAATGATCCAAGGAACATCGTGCTGGGCGCGAGCACCGATGGAGTCAATCCGTTTGGCAGCCAGAGAAGCACACATAGCACCTGGCCTGTGTTTGTGTGGATGTACAACCTTCCCCCCTGGTTGTGCATGAAGAGGAAGTACATTCACATGAGTATGCTAATTGAAGGGCCGAAACAACCAGGGAACGACATCAATCTGTATCTGGGGCTGCTGAAAGAGGAGCTTGACACGCTGTGGAAAACACCAGCCAATACGTGGGACGCCGCAGAGAAAGAATATTTCCCTATGAGAGCCGCACTGCTCACGACGGTGCACGACTATCTCGGTTACGGATATCTCACGGGGCAGGTAGTCCACGGATTTTCTGGATGCGTAAGGTGCATGGATGACACAACGTATCGCCAGCTAGATAGAGATCCTGGGTCTTCGAAAACCGTGTTCATGGGACATCGAAGGTGGCTTCGCGACGATGACCCGTGGAGGAAACGCATGGATCTGTTCGATGGTGAAACCGAACCCCGAAAACCCCCGTGTACGAGGAGCGGCGAGGAAATAGACAAGCTGTTGAAAAATTGGAAAGACTGCCCACTGCCGGGAAAGAAGCGAAAGGCGCCAGAGCCGCTGCTGAAGGTATGGAAAACGAGGTCTGTTTTCTGGGACTTGCCGTACTGGAAGATCCACCGTGTGCCTCACAGCCTTGATGTCATGCATATCACGAAGAACGTGTGCGAGAGTCTGCTTGGTACCCTGCTCAACATGCCAGAGAGGACCAAAGATGGGCCGAAAGCAAGGGCAGACTTGAAATCAATGGGCATCAGGCAGGAGCTTCACGCTAATGATGATGATGATGATGATGATGATGAGGCGAAGCAGGACACGGAAAGTCGTCGCAAAGGCAAAAAGGCCAAGAAGACCGGAAATGACTACCCTCCCGCGTGCTTCACTCTAAGTCAGGAGGAGATCGAGCAGTTTTTCACCTGCCTCCTAGGAGTAAAACTTCCTTACGGTTACGCGGGGAAGATAATCAGATACCTAGACCCAGCGAAGCAGAAGTTCAGCGGGATGAAGTCTCACGACTGTCACGTGCTGATGACGCAGATACTTCCAGTTGCAATCCGTGGGATCATGGACGCGCACGTCCGTGAAACGCTATTTGGCCTATGCAACTTTTTCGACGTCATCTCTCGGAAGTCGATTGGCGTGAGGCAACTCAGAAGGCTATAGGAAGAGATCATGGTGATACTATGCGAGCTTGAGATGTACTTCCCGCCCGCATTCTTCGATGTTATGGTGCATCTACTGGTCCATATAGTGGAGGATATCATCCAACTCGGGCCGACGTTCCTGCACAGCATGATGCCGTTCGAAAGGATGAATGGTGTCATCAAAGGATACGTTTGCAACATGTCACGTCCAGAGGGAAGCATAGCCAGGGGCTTTCTGACCAAAGAGTGCATCTCCTACTGCACGAATTATCTAGGCATCGAGAACCCCGTTGGTCTGCCCGTCAACAGGCACCTCGGCAGGCTCGCTGGATGGGGTCACCATGAGGGTCACCGCGAAATGCATGTCGACTTCGAGGGTCGACTCGCCGACTTTGAAAGAGCAAACCTAGTCGTGCTACAACACATAGACGTGGTCGATCCTTGGGTGGTAGAGCACAAAACCTTTATTAAGAAGACGTACAATGACCGAGGCCAACAAAGGACGGACGGAGATATACTCAAAGAGCACAACTCATGTTTCACGCGTTGGTTCAAGCAGAAGCTTCTGTCGTACCCTTTACATGAGGATTCTTCCGCGGAAGAACAACTCATATTCGCCTTGTCACAGGGCGCCGAGCACAACCTGATGACCTATGAGGCATACGATATCAACGGCTACACATTCTACACCGAGGACAAGGGCATGAAGAGCGATGGTTATCAAAACTCCGAGGTAACGATGGAATCCTACACCGGTAACGACAAGGACAGATACTACGGAAGGATCGAGGAGATCTGGGAGCTGAGCTACGCTGGAGAGAAGGTCCCGATGTTCCGTGTCAGATGGGCCAAAAACGTCATAAAAGAAGACCGGTCTTTCACCACCATGGTTATACCCGAAGCCAAATCCAAGACCGCGGGCGCAAACGTCACCGCGAAAAATGAGCCATGGGTACTGGCTTCCCAAGTGGACCAATGCTTCTTCATTACCGACCTGCCAAAGCCCAGTCGTGTTGTCGTGAGGAGAGGCAAAAGGAAGATCATCGGAATGGATGGAGTAGCCAATGAGCAAGACTTCGACAAGTACGGCGACCCGAAGATCGAACATGACGACGACGATGAAGTAGCAGCACACACCACAAGAAGAAGCAGGACCACCCTACCTAAAGGACATCCGTTCCATAGAAGAACTCCGTTTGCGAAAAAGAAGGGCAAGAAGATTGTGAACAGATAGCTAGCTAAGACCGATTGTATTTAAATCGTAGTCTTCATTTCTCGATTGTATTTCATGGGCACCTTTTGATATCATGAATATTTTTAAATTTCATGGGCACTTTTTGAATTCATGAGGACACTTGATCTCGATTCCCCCTCCATCTCGATCTCGATCCCCCTCCATCTCGATCGCACCCGCACCCTCCCCCGCTAGCTCCACCCATCGCAACCCTCCCCCGCTCCACCGCTGGAGCACCCGGCCCCCCGCACCCGCACTTTTTGAACATATTTTTTAATTTTTTTTTACTATTTTTATAAAAAATATTACTGTTATAATTAAAACAAGTTTGAACATATTTAAACACAAATAAATATAAAAAACAGCATTTAAAATGCATAAAAAATATTACTGTTATGATTTAAACAAGTTTGAACATATTTAAACACAAATAAATATAAAAAACACCATTTAAAATGCATAAAAAAAATATTGGGGATCCTTGGAATCGAACCCAAGACCTCCTGGTGTGTGTGCTGCATGCTCACCAGTCGGGCTAGTGCGTGGGTTCTATTGTAGATAGGGTTGGGCTGTAGATATGGCTACTAGGCTAGGTTAAAACAAAATTCTAATGGTGCACCGAGGGGTGGTGCGCCAGTAGAACAGTCGTACTTATGGCGCACCTGCGTGTGGTGCGCCATTAGAAAGCTTCCCTCCACCTATTCCCCTCTGGCCTCTCTCCCTTCCTCGCCAGATCCCCCCCCCACTCGACCTAACTTTGCCCCCGCGCCGTCGCCCCCCGACGCCCAGCCGCTGCCGGAGCTTCAACGCCGGCGTCTTCCCCAGTCCAGGCACGGGGTGCAGGACGACGACCGCGGCCGCCGGCCTTCCCACGGCCAACTGAGGCATCCCTTCGACGACGCCGCCGCCGCCGACCCCGACCCCAACCCCGACCCTGACCCCTCCGGCGATCGGTCGCGCCTGCCCAGGTACCTCTCCTCCTTCCTCCTTCCTCCCTCTCCACCCTTCCTCCCTCCCCAACCTATGCATGGTGATTCCTCCCTTCTCCTCCACCCCCTCACCTGCAAACCCTAGGGCCATGGCGGCAGGCTTCTTGCTCCCTTGTAAGAACATCCTCTCTGTTGGCCTACATGTATTTCAGAGAACAAATTTGTAGTTCATTTCATTCTGTTGGCCTGCATTAGGTAAGCATCAAGTGGATTTAACTATTTTAGATAGTTTCAGTTAACTGTTTTGCGTTTCCTGAAGAGGTTCACCTATAGTTTCAAAAATTCAGTCACTGGATATATGCAATAATTTACAAAGAGCAAGTGATGTAGAGAAAAAATTCAGCAAATGATGTATAGTTTCAAAAATTCAGTGAAACTGAACCTACCCTATTGCTTCATGTAGCAAAGGCGGCAATGCAAGCAAGATCATGCTTGGCTTAGCCAAATTCATGTTACTGAATTTTTTTCAACATGATAAAATTGTCATGCTACTAAATGTTATAGAAATGCAAGGGAACACAGAAATACTAGGGCACACAACATTTAGAGTACTCTGAAATTCAGTTCTGAAATTTTTTGTTAGATAGTGGCTACACTAATCTAGAGTAGTATCCCAATCTGATGGAGTACTTGATTTGGGGGACTGAACTTATGCTTATGTATGCCATCAGAAGTAGTTCGAAATCATTATTCTCTCTTTTCCTTGCAGGTTTGGGAAACTTCAGTCGGTTGATCTTGAATCCATTGAGCCTTCACTTAGAGCTGGTACTCATCCATGTAACTCTTCACATTTCCATGTAGGATGGTTGCCTATCACTTACTAGTGTGCTAGTGCCCCTTAGTCCAAAGACTAATAGCTATGACAAAGTATAATTCCTTGTAGTGTTTAAGTATAACAAAATTCAGAGAAATGCATGCAGAAGCTAGATCAGTACCAGCTAGCTAGCTAGCTAGTAGTAGTACTACTGCTACTGTTCTTTCCTTTCTTTTGGTAGTACTACTGCTAGTAGTAGTACTACTGCTACTGTTCTTATGTGTGTTGTCCACAGATTGGTGTACAGTCCTCCTTCGAACCCAACTTTTTCACCAGGTGGAACCAATGTGATTAACTTTAGGATCATTCTGTATGCATTTTCGCTGTTAAGAAGGCGCGCCCACAAAGCCATCTTCCACGTGCTTGACCATCCAGGTCCATCTTCCCCTAGTAAGAAACAACGATGTATTAACTTTCGATTTGAGGAGAAATGTCCCTTTACTAGTTGGTGAGATAAACCAGTACTAGGAAAATATTTCTTGTTGCACCCTTTCTTGGCAAAACACATACAGCTACAAGTTTGTGTCTTATGTTTTCACTTGATAAGCGATGCTCCTAAGGCACATCCCGATAGTAAACCATTAATTCCAGCAATGAAGTTCAACAATGTGTATTCTTATTAGACTAGCACAATGCCCGTTTGCTGCCACGGATTAAAAATTACACTGCAAGATTAAGATGATTATACTGCTATCTGTGCCAGACCACACCATCCATATCTGCTCTTATACACCCCCTTTGTGCTAGATTGAAGTCCAACAGTGGGTGTGGCGACTGTCAACAGTCATGATGATGGACAGATTGCCACAACCATTTGATTTTCTTTTGCATTCATCCTATTGTCAAAACATGCACAATTATTTGACTAATTCCATAGTATTGCTCGATACGGTTGATTCAAAAAGCAGGACAGACAAAAAGGACATATCAAATGTGGACATGTACTGTAAGGAAAGCATAAGCTATTTTATACCGAACAAGTAAAATCATAAGACTAATCTGCTGTATCCATTACTATATTTGGTCCATAGATGTTTATGACTCTGAGCCATGATCTGTAAAAATACATTTGTCATTCTTTCTGTGTTTGTACAGACTTTCTAAACTATTGATGATTTTTTGTTGGGAGACATATTATATCTGGAATGGAAGCTCACATAAGTTGAGCTGATTTTTGTCCATATGAAAGCAGAGGACCATATGGTCTGTGGCTGGGTTTTGTCTCCGACCATCGTGTCGTGATGAATTTGCAGGTACCCCCAGAGGCCCTTGAGTTTGCCGGAATGTCGATTAACTTCCGTTCCGGCAAATTCGGGTACTCCATATGTCCTATTTTCAGCAAAGGTCATGCTGAAATTTTCCGTGAATTTTAGCATGACTTTGCTAAAAATAGGACATATGGGGTACTTGCGACTAATGCATGGGCCGGGCTATCTTAGTACTTAGTTAAGTAGGATCAACTGCCCTGCCATTCTTGCTGCATTAAATCATAGGTGGCAATAGAGCCAAGTGATTAGGCCCAACTTAGAATTATCCTTAGCATCGATAAACCCTAGATGATAAACCCAACATAGGTGGCAATAGAGCCAAGATTAGGCCCAACCTAGGGTGCCTCGGCATCGATAAACCCTAAATGATGAAAACTTAACTTGGTTGCCCCGGATGCCTCGGTGTCGATGAGAACCTAAATGATGAAAGCTTAGGCTTTTAGGGTGCCTCGGTGTCGACAAACCCTAAATCATGAGACCATGATCTTGTTCCTTGACAATAACCATCTTTTTGACCAAACTTTTTTCCTATTTAGAGAGAAACATGGCCCATAACGATGAGGCCGGTGGTTCGGGCGGCAAGCAATTCTGGGAGCTGTCCCAAGAGATGGACGAACAACCTCACCGCTATGATGATGCCGCGGAAGACACCGATCCTGATTACACAACCCCTAGTGGCGTCGGGGATGACACCACTGATGGTGCCGCCGAGGATGCCACCACTGATGATGGCGGCGCACACACAGATGGTGGCGGCGCACACACAGATGGCAGCCAACCGAAGAAGCAAAGGAAGGACCGGCGCCCGAATGCGCTCCGCACCGTCAAGGAGGAATTCACTCAAGTGGACTCCGACGGGAATCCAACGGAGCCCAAACATATAGTCAAGGGGTACTCGGTTCAGCTCGGGTGCATTCTCCGAAGCACCGTCTCGATCAACACCGAGAACCTTAGGCATAAGGACCGAGGGAATTTGTGCAACCTCCTCTTCACGAAGCTGCACGAACGATGCAGGTTCCCCGCCGAATTTGAAAACACACGCCTCCCAGGGAATAAAGTGAACAATGCCGCCCTCACGAAGATGAGCACGGCCCTGTCTACTTGGAGAAGCGCGGTGAAGAGAATGATTGATAAAGGTGATAGTTATGACAAGATCAAGGCGAAATATCCTTTGATGAGCGAAGATGAGTACAAGGAGTTCAAGATCAAGTGCCAGAGCCCCGCAACCTCCGAATCAAGTCAGTGGGGGAAAGAAATGCGGGAGTTGAACTTAGGGGAACACAAACTCGGTCCCGACGGTTATAGAGTGGCGGAGCCTATATGGGACAAGGAGGACGCGGAGCGTGCCGAGCAAGGCCTACCGCCCCGCTTCGAGAAATACAGCGGTGACAAGCAGACCAGGAACTATGTCAGGGCCCGGTACAAGGAGGACCCGATAACAAAGGAGCTTACCACGGATCCGAAGACCTGGGCGCTTGAGCTTGTTCTGGTAAGGAATACACCCCCGCGTAATTAGCTCCATATGTTTGCACTCTAATTAATCCCCAATATTTCTAAATGGTTCATGTTCCTTTCGCAGGACAATGAAAGCAGTAGCGCGGGGTCGTCTAAGAGCTCCCCTTTCGACACCCCTTTAAATAGGGCGTTGAACGTAATGAAAAAGAAGGATAAGCTCGATAAGCCGACGTCAGCTGGTCGTGTGGCCGGCAAAGGCTTGTCCACAAAATGGGGGTCATACTATACCGCTGGTGTGCGGAAGGAGAAAAAGACCAGCTCGGAAAGCCAGATGCGCGAGGTTGAAGAACTCAAGGCACAAGTGGCGCGGATTCCGGAGCTTGTCCATGAGCAAGTGCAACAACAACTTGGAACGACGCTCAACGCCATGGTGCCTACGTTGATTCATGGGCTGACGACGTGGATTGCAGGCGGCCAAAAGGGGCCTCCCCCGGTTCCCAGCTTCACGGCCAGCAATTTGCACAGCGCGGCGGCGGCACCATTGGTGTCTCCGGCGGCGGCGCCATTGGTGTCTCCGGCGGCGGCGCCATTGGTGTCTCCAGCGGCGGCACCATTGGTGTCTCCGGCGGAGGCGGTATTCGTGTCTCCGGCACCGGCACGGGCATTGGAGCTTAATGCACCCGGGTGTACGCCGACCGGCACCTCGCCAGCAAGCGCCCCCTCCATCAGTTGCACACCCGCTGTTGGCGGTGCCTCGACATTAGCCGAGCTCGACGGCATCACGGTAACTAAGCCTCTCGGCCAATGACTTCATCTCCTTGCCTTTGACCGGGCATCCCTGACGCCCTATACATGTTTTTCCAGGGCACCGCCGACGTTCCTTGCACTCTTCTGCACTTCGTGGGCGCCGAGTTGGTCGATGTCGCCAAGGGCAGAATCGTTCAACCGGGCAACCCCATGTTCCACGGTAATCCGATGCCAACCACAATGTATAGGGTTGAAGTGGTCCGGGTGCTGCCAGGCTGCGACGAGCTATTACCTCCGATTCGACCCGCTGGGGCCGACGAAGAAGATGAGATGACCCTCGGCACCTGCGTAAACTGGCCCCTGCTATGGCCGAAGAACCAGATTCGTTTGGGGGCGGGGGACACCACCCCACAGACAAGACCGCCAGTCGTGCCGGCGCCAAGCCATGGCAAGAACGCCACAACGCTACCGGACCTGCCGGACATCCCTATGGCACAGGATCCGGACAGCCCTATGGCACAGGATCCGGACGGCGACGACAACGACGACGGTACATTTACCAAAGTTGATAAGTACTTTGCCGAACATGGGTACGCTGACGAGTTCTGCGGGCCTCTTTCTCAAGAACCCAACCAAGACCATCGCGATCTAGCTGGTACGGCGGAGAAATCCAATTGCAACAAGCGTCGTCTGGCATTCAGTTCTCAGGACACGCCTCCAGCTCTCGCCTTCACCGAGCCTCAGATAGCTGAGGCGCGAAATATTATCAGCCCCAACACGCTGAAGAAGGCGGTCTGTGAGCAGAACTCGGTCCCATTACAGGAGATCAAGAAGAAGGGCCGGAAACGAAAGACTAACAAGGGCGCCGGTGCGAGCCAGCCGGCACCGAGTTCGATCCGTGCTCAGGACGGGCCACCTTCACCTAAGGATATCTCGAGGAGGGTGCATGTGGTGGGTAGGGCGATGCTACCGCCAAATATGCTGAATGCTGCAACCGGTGCTATGCGGAGTCTGCACGACAGTGTTCTGATTTTGGAGAAGCGGCGTCTCAGAGAGAAGGATGTGGCATACCCGATTTTCGTGGCCAAGGTGCCAGAGAGCAAGGTCTTTGTGGATGGCGACATCGGGGGTATGATCGTCCTGCGGTTTGATGACATCTTTGCTATGTTTAACCTTCATCCGTTGCACTACACCTTCGTTCGGCTGTTTTCGCTGAGCATGCAGATGCGGATCATTAGAGACAATACCCCGGACATCGTGATAGTCGACCCCTTCTACATGCGTGCCAAGCACTTGAGCAGCGCTGGGGACCGCCAAGTTGCGAGTTCACACCTCAAAGGCGTCATTCTGGCAAACGCAGATAAGGATAACTTCCTTGTGCCTTACTTTCCCGAGTAAGTCATCCCTTAACCGCCCCGTAACATATGATTTCTTAGATTTCGATCGTTCTTTTTTTTCTAACATTCCGTGTTCTGTGCAGTGACACACATTGCACACTCATCCTCTTAAGCCCGAAATATTCCATGGCCACGTATTTCGACCCGAACCGTAACTCCATGATAGACTACACAAATGTGAAGAAAGTTCTTGATGATGTTCTCCTCGGCTACGCCCAATCTGGAGGCACCTTCACCAGGCCAGTTCATAAGTACGGCAAGCACATCTTCTCACACAATACGAAGTTCTGCTGCGTCAAGCAGCCGCCTGGCGGTCAGAAGGATGCCTACTACGCCCTCCATCACATGCGGGCGATCGTAAGGGACCATCATCACCTTCTGCTACCAGATAATCTCAAAGATTGGGCCGCGAGCTTGTCGGCAGTCCAGGACGCGGACCTCAGACAAGAATTCTTTCGCATCCAGTCGGAGTTTGCGGACATCATCCATCAAGATGTCCTTCATACCGCGGGGCAGTTCTTCCTCAGATATCAACCGTCCAACAGTGAGATAGATGAAACGCTACAAATGCAGGGTGACAACGACCGTGATTTCATGACCATCACGATAGACGGCGGCTTCACCCACGCTCCTGTCCGATGAGTTGAGTCGAAAGTAGTGATGTGTAGTTCTGAAACATTGATTGGCTCATGTTGTAATTAAACTTTAATGAATTCGGATGTCTCTTTGGTTTGGACGGTTGTTCAACTTAGATGTAATCGATGCTATTTATTAGTAGGACCATGAATCGTGCTATTAATGTCTTGCTTTTCTCTTCCGATCCTTTTGTTGCATACTTACACATTGCTTATGTATTGTCTGTTGTTTGGCTTGAGCATAGAGATGCCGTCGTATGTCGTGTACAAGGGTAAGGTTCCCGGAGTCTATGATGACTGGGAGGAGTGTCGGAGACAGGTTCACCGTTTCAGCGGTAACAGTTACAAAGGGTACACCACTAGGGCGGAGGCCGAATCTAGATACGCCCGCTATCTAGCGGGAGAGAGGAGGGAGCGTTGGAGGAACCGGATGAAGACCAGTTTGATCGCGATGATGCTCATCGTGATGACCACAGCTCTCTTCTATGTGATGGTAGTTTAGATGATCGATATCGACTTGTAATGTGAAGGCAAACTCAATACTCGCGGTCTTGAGACTTGTAATGTTTTATCTTTGTCCGGTCTTTTGAATCCGGAGACTAATATGATGAATTGTATTCGGAGACTAATCTTCTATTGTATTTGATGAATCTGATGTTGCTGTGTGCTGCTGTCTATATTCTATGCAATAATATATTTTGTAACCTGTGCAAAAATCAGAAAAGCAAAAAAAATAAAACCTAATATTCATACTAATGGCGCACCACACAAGACACTAATGGCGCACTGTGATCATCACACTAATGGCGCATTAGCTGCTGGTGCGCCATTAGAATGCCAAAGCACATTTGTACATATGGCCCCTGGGAGGCATTCTAATGGCGCACTGCAGGCTATACTAATGGCGCACTACGCGGTGCGCCATTAGAACACCAGATACTAATGGCGCACCAGTAGTGCGCCATTAGAATTTAATTCTAATGGCGTGATGCCAGTGGCGCACCAGTAGTGCGCCATTAGAAGGCAAATTCGGTGCGCCACTAGCATGCCTTTTCCTAGTAGTGTTAAGATCTAGAGAGGCAAAAAAATTCAAAAAAAATCAAACTTACTAATGGCGCACCTACCCATGGTGCGCCATTACTATCTTCCCGCCTTCAAAATTCAAAATAAGTCAAAAAAATAAAAAAAAAGTTACTAATGGCGCACTTGCCCATGGTGCGCCATTAGTATCTTCCCGCCTTCAAAATTCAAAAAAAATAAAAAAAATAAAAAAAGTTACTAATGGCGCACTTGCCCATGGTGCGCCATTAGTATCTTCCCGCCTTCAAAATTCAAAAAAAATAAAAAAAATAAAAAAAGTTACTAATGGCGCACCTGCCCATCACTACTAGAAAAAAGGCTATAGATGGGATTGACACTAATGGCGCATAATACAAGAGGTGCGCCATTAGTATATACTAATGGCGCACCACCTTCTGATACGCCATTAGAGTTGAAACTACTAATGGCGGACCTGGCCCAGGGTGCGCCATTAGTATCAAATTATTTTTTAACTAGTGCGCCTGTCCAAACATACTAATGGCGCATTCGGACACAGTGCGCCATTACTAGTTGTAACTAGTAATGGCGCACCTGTTGGAAAGTGCGCCACTAATGTTGTTTTTTTATTATATTTTTTATTCCCTTTTTTGCAAAACTACTAATGGCGCACTGTTCAACCGTGTGCCATTACTAGTTCAAACTAGTAATGCCACCACTGATGATGGCGGCGCACGCACAGATGGCAGCCAACCGAAGAGGCAACGGAAGGACCGGCGCCCGACCGTGCTCCGCACCCTCAAGGAGGAAGTTACTGAAGTGGACTCCAACGGGAAGCCAACGGCGCCCGAACGAATAGTCAAGGGGTACTCGCTTCAGCTCGGGTGCATTCTCCGGAGCACCGTCTCGATCAACACCGAGAACCTCAGGCATCCTGACCGAGGGAATTTGCGCAACCTCCTCTTCACGAAGCTGCACGAACGATACAAGTTCCCCGCTGAATTTGAAAACACAAGCCTCAAAGGGAATAAAGTGAACAGTGCTGCCCTCACGAAGATGAGCACGGCCCTGTCTACTTGGAAAAGCAATGTGAAGAAAATGATCAAGAAAGGTGAGAGTTATGAGAAGATCAAGGAGAAAAATCCTTCGATCACCGAAGATGACTACAACGACTTCAAGATCAATTGCTCGAGCACCGCAAGCTCCGAATCAAGTAAGTGGGGGAAAGAAATGCGGGAGCTGAACTTAGGGGAACACACACTCGGTCCCGGCGGTTACAGAGTGGCGGAGCCTATATGGGACAAGGAGGAGGCGGACCATGTCGAGCAAGGCCTACCGCCCCTCTTCGATAAATACGGTGACAAGCAGACCAGGAACTTTGTCAGGGCCCGGTACAAGAAGGACCCGAAAACAAAGGAGCTTACCACGGATCCGAAGACCAGGGAGCTTGAGCTTGTTCTGGTAAGGAATACACCCCCGCGTAATTAGCTCCATATGGTTGCATGCTAATTAATGAAGCCAAATTTCTAAATGGTTCACATTCCTTCCGCAGGCGACTGAAAGCAGTAGCGCGGGGTCGGCTAAGAGCAACCCTTGGGACACCACTCTAAATAGGGAGTTGAATGTAATGAAGAACAAGGATAAGCTCAGTAAGCCGACGTCAGCTGGTCGTGTGGCCGGCAAAGGCTTGTCGACAAAATGGTCGTCATACTATAACACTGGTGGGCGAAAGGAGAAAAAGACCAGCTCGGAAAGCCAGGAGCGCGAGGTTCAAGAACTCAGGGCACAGGTGGCGCGGATTCCGGAGATTGTCCAAGAGCAAGTGGAACAACAACTGGGAAGGACGATCACCGCCATTGTGCCTACCTTGATCCAGGGGATTAGTGCATGGATTGCGGGCGGCCAACAGGGGCCGCCCCCGATTCCTAGCTTCACGGCCAGCAACTCGCAGAACGCGATAGCGGGGCCATTGGTGTCTCCGGCGGAGGCGGCATTGGTGTCTCCGACGCCGGCACGGGAGCTTAATGCACCCGGGTGTATGCCGGCCGGCACCTCTGCAGCAAGCGGCCCCTCCGTCAACTGCACGCCCGCCGTTGGCGGTGCCTCGACATTAGCCGAGCTCGACGCCATCATCACGGTAACTAATTAAGCCTCTCTCGGCCAAGGACTTCATCTCCTTGCCTTTGACTGGGCATCCCTGACGCCCTACATGTTTTCGCAGGGCGCCGCCGACGTTCCGTGCACTGTCCTGCACTTCGTGAACAACGAGTTGGTCGATGTCGCCAAGGGCAAAATCGTTCAACCGGGCAACCCCTTGTTCCACGGTACCCAGATGCCACCCAACTTGTTTAGGGTTCAACTGGTTCGGGTGCTGCCAGGCTGCGACGAGTTGTTACCTCCGATTCGACCTGACGGGGCCGACGATGATGACGTGATGACCCTCAGCGCCTGCCTGAGCTGGCCCTGCTTTGGCCGAAGAGCCAGATTCGTTTGGGGGCGGGGGACACCACCCCAAAGACAAGACTGCCAGTCATGCCGGCGCCAAGTCGGCCCCATGGCAAGACCGCCGCAACGGTGCCGGACATCCCTATGCCACTGGATCCAAACATGCATATGGCACAGGATCAGAACGACGACGACGACGATACATTTGCCAACGTCGATCAGTACTTTGCCGATCATGGGTACGGTGGCGACTTCATGGGGCCTCCTTCTCAAGAACCCAACCCAACAAAAGACGTGCGCGATCTAGCTGGTACCGCGGAGAAGCCAAGTTGCAACAGGCGTCGTCTGCCGTTCAGCTCTCAGGAGACGCCTCCAGCTGCCGACTTCACCGAGCCTCAGATAGGCGAGGTGCGAAATATTATCAGCCGCCCCGTGCCTTACTTTCCCGAGTAAGTCCTCCCCTCAACCGCCCCGTAACATATGAATTCTTAGATTTCGATCGTTTTTCTTTTAACATTCCGTGTTTTCTGCAGTGACACACGTTGCACGCTCATCCTCCTAAGCCCCAAATATTCCATGGCCACATATTTCGACCTGGACCGTCAGTCGAACGTAGACTACACAAATGTCAAGAAGGTTCTTGATGATGTTCTCCCCGGCTACGTCAAATCTGGAGGCACCTTCACCAGGCCTATTCGTAAGTACGGCAAGCACGTTTTCTCCCACGATACGACGTTCTGCTGCGTCAAGCAACCAACTGGCGGTCAGAAGGGTGCCTACTACGCCATCCATCACATGCGGCGATCGTACGGGACCATCATCAACTTCTGCTACCGAGTAGACTCAAAGATTGGGCCGCGAGCGTGTCGGCAATCCAGGACGCGGACATCAGACAAGAATTCTTTCGCATCCAGTCGGAGTTTGCAGAAATCATCCATCAAGATGTCCTTCATACCTCGGGGCAGTTCTACCTCAGAAATCAACCGTCCAACAGTGACATCGACACAATCCTACAAATGCAGGCTGAGAACGCCCGTTGTTTCATGACTCCCACGATAGACGGCGGCTTCATCCACGCTCCGGTCCCTTTAGTCGAGTCGAAAGCAGTGATGCTGTGTCTAGTTCTGAAACATTGATTGGCTCATGTTGTAATTAAACTTTAATGAACTTGTAGTATGTCTCTTTGGTTTCGAGAGTCGTTCAACTTAGATGTAATCGATGCTATTAATGTCTTGCTTTTCTCTTCCGATCGTTCTGTTGCATACTTATATATTGCTTATGTATTGT
>NC_041386.1:600203763-600204956 GCF_002162155.2 Triticum dicoccoides | reverse complement strand
TGTGAATTGGTACTAAAGTTTCGTTTGGCTACTGCATAGAGATGCCGTGGTATGTCGTGTACAAGGGTAAGGTTCCCGGAGTCTACAACGATTGGGAGGAGTGTCGGAGACAGGTTCACCGATTCAGCGGTAACAGTTACAAAGGGTACACCACTAGGGCCGAGGCCGAATCTAGATACGCCCGCTATCTGGCGGGAGAGGGGAGGGAGCGTTGGAGGAACCGGATGAAGACGAGTTTCATCGTGATGATGCTCATCGTGATGACCGCAGCTCTCTTCTATGTGATGGTAGTTTAGATGATCGATATTGACTTGTAATGTGAAGACAAACTCGCGGTCTCGAGACTTGTAATATAATGTTCTATCTTTGTTCGGTCTTTTCAATTTGGAGACTAATATGATGAATTGTATTTGGAGACTAAAATGATGAATTGTATTCAGAGACTAATCTTCTATTTTATTCGATGAATCTGTTGTTGATGTGTGCTGTCTATATTTTGTCCAATTATACATTTTGTAACGTGTGCAAAAAACAGAAAATTAAAAAATAAAAAAAACCTAATATTCATACTAATGGCGCATCACATCATAGTGCGCCATTAGTATGCCGAAGGATACTAATGGCGCATCATTAAACAGTGCGCCATTAGTATGCCGAACTTACTAATGGCGCATCCTGTTGTTGTGTGCCGTTAGTATGCCAAAGCACCTGGGTATACATGCCCCCCTGGGAGGCATACTAATGGCGCACTGCTGCGCACCAGTGGTGCGCCATTAGTAAAATATACTAATGGCGTGGCACTAATGGCGCACCGCTAATGCGCCATTAATGGCCAAATTAGGTGCGCCATTAGTAGGCCTTTTCCTAGTAGTGCATGGTGCGCCATTGGTATCTTCCCGCCTTCAAAATTCAAAATAAATCAAAAAAATAAAAAAAGTTAGTAATGGCGCACCTGCCCGCGGTGCGCCATTACTATGCCATATATATGGCCGGGCGTGGTCCTCTCCTCCTTCATTTTTCTCCTCCACTCCACCTCTCCTCCACTCCATCTCCTCCTCTCCTCCACTCCATCTTCCCTTCTCTCCTCCACCATACTACCCTCCTCCTCTCCGGCGACCTCCTCCTCCTCTCCGGCGACCTCCTCCTCCTCCTCTCCGGCGACCTCCTCCTCCCTCCTCTCCTCCCCTCCCCTC
>NC_041386.1:600200614-600202558 GCF_002162155.2 Triticum dicoccoides | reverse complement strand
CACTGGTGCGCCATTAGTAAAAATTACTAGTGGCGTGCTACTAATGGCGCACCGGTGATGCGCCATTAGTAGGCAAAACCGGTGCGCCATTAGTAGGCCTTTTCCTAGTAGTGTAGGCTTGAGGATGATGATCGTCGTCGATATCATCTCGAACTACATATGTGTGTGTGGCTATATCATCTAGAACTACATATGATGATCGTCGTCGATATCATGTAGAACTACATATGATGATCGTCGTCGATATCATCTAGAACTAAATATGATGATTGTCGTCGATGTCACCTTGTATTGCTTGAGGATGCATGTTGAGTATATATGAAATTGTTATCTAGTACTCCCTCGGTTCGAAATTACTCGTCGTGGTTTGAGTTCAAATTTGAACTAAAACCACGACGAGTAATTTTGAACCGAGGCAGTACTACCTAGTACCTATAATGCTTTATGAAATTGATATCTAGTAGTACCTAGTATCTGGAAATTGCAGTTTATCGAAGCCGGAATGGGGAAATGGGGAAAATATAACAGTAGCGCTGGACCGGGAAATCGCTACAGCTAAATAATAGCAGCGCGTTCCTGAAAAGCGATGCTGCTATAGTCAATAGTGGTAGCGCGAGTACAAGCAGCGCTACTACTAAGAGTTAGCTATAGTGCCTTATTGGTAGCGCGGGCACCCACGCTGCTGATAGGCCTAAAACCCGCGCTGCTGCTAGCCTTTTCCCTAGTAGTGATAGTAGCCTCGGTCCTCTTCCCCCAAAAACACTGGCGGGAAGGGTTGCCACACAATGGCAATTGGAAGCAGGACAGGAGCACAGTCTATCCTGACAAAAATAGTCTTCGCCTGCAAAGCCGCCGTCCATGACGCGTCGGTGGGCTCGGTGATGAACTCCGTCCTGGCGCAAGTCGTCTTTGTCCTCTTCCACCGAATAGGAAACCTTTGGGATTGCTTTGGGAACTAGTGGCTGGCCTTGCTCCCTTAGCATGAAAGAGAAAAGCCTCCACATCCGCGCATGCTGGCACATCCTCTGGCATTGCTCGTCGCCGCTCGCATCACCCACGTGAAGATTCAGGGCCCCAGACTGGGTGGCAGCTTGTGCCTCGCTCGCCTCCGTGAGGGGCCTCGGGAGTCAGCCTCATGGGAGACCGCCTCGCGAGGCTTCTGGTGAAGCCTCCAATGTCCTAGGACTGCCTGATGTTGTGGGCCTCGCAGGGCGAGGACCTTATGAGGAATCTTGCTCGAGAAGCTAACTGGGGGGGGGGGCATCCGCTAGGCCCAAGATATGCATCGTGCACTGGGCTGTAGGCAGACAAGTCTAGGTACCCCCAGTCCCAGAGGCTCGTTCCTCGCTCGCCTCCGCGAGGGGCCTCGGGAGACCGCCTCGCGAGGCTTCTAGTGACACCTCCAATGTCCTGTAGTTCTTCCTCTCGTGGGCCTCGCAAGGCGAGGGCCTCACCAAGAATCTTGCTCGAGAAGCTAGGTGGGGGGGGGCATCCGCTGGGCCCAAGATATGCGCCGTGCACTGCACCGCAGGCAGATGGGCCTGGGTAGCCCTAGTCCCACGGGCCCGTCACATGTGACCGGTGGGTATGGGGAAGGACGTGGGCAGCCGATGATGGTGCAGCCTGGTCTTCGATGAGGGTTCGACAAGGTCCGGCTGGGATTGAGGAGGATGGAGATATACCCGGTGGCTAGAGTGAGCCTGCAGCAGCTTGATGGAGTCCCATGAGGTCCTGCGATGAATGGCGGGGCTCTAGCGGGTGATGTAGGTGACTGGCGGGTGCGGGGAAGGACATGGGTTGCCTACGGTGGTGCAGCCTGGTCTTCGGCGAAGGTTCTAGCAAGGTGGTGGCCTCAAGGTTGGCGGCGAGTGTGCCGGAGGGGCACTGGTAGAAAAAGGGCCTACAGTCCCGGTTCGTAAGGGCCTTTAGTCCCGGTTCCTGAAC
>NC_041386.1:600199240-600200294 GCF_002162155.2 Triticum dicoccoides | reverse complement strand
AAGGGGGGGGGGGTTGGGGGTTTTGGGGGTAATTTAGGTGTTTCATATATTGTGCTAGCTAGCTATAATTAATAGAGAGAAGTGTCCTCTCTTATGTCCGTGCTTGGTCGACGCTACGTACTATACATACGTATAGAGAGGACTAGACACGCTGGCTAGCTAGTAAGCAAACGAAGGAAACAGAAGATCGTGATGAACATATATGCATGCAGAGAGAAGTGATATCGACCACCTCTCTTTCTCCGAGAGATTGGTCAAACAACAAGTTCTCGTATATCTATCTGAGACTACCGGCTACATATATACAGTAATTATCTCTTACAAATATAATCATACGGACTCAGGGTCAACATAGAATTCTCCGTCTTCAGGGATCACGTGGTCAAGAAAGAATGATACCAATTCCTCTTGAATTCCTTGCATGCGAGCTGGTGCTAGGAGTTCATCCCGCTTCCGAAACATCTAATTTAAAGAAGGGGGTCAATACATATATATATGAATGAATGAAACTCAACACAAATGATGGTAATAAAATAAAATTGTGAATGTTGTTATTTACGTACTTCATATTGTTCGTCAGTGTAGCCCCGCTCACAGGTCGTGTGGCGGATGGACTCGCAAACATAGTATCCACAGAAATCATTCCCTTGTTCCTGCCACAACCACTTTACAAGAAATAGAGGTTAATCAAAGTGATAAGCGAGAATGCCAAATGGTATTGATGAAACTAGCGCTTGAATGACTAGTAGATGCGCTTAAAATGCTACTATAGCTAGTACTTACTTTCGGGTGTCTAAATTGCAGCTCCTTCGGCAGTCCCGGAGCTTTTCTAGTGAATTTTCTCCAAACCCTATCGGACAAAGAAAATAATTACTTGATATATCAGGAAATGAACAAAGTTGCTGATATGGTGGATAATGATCGATTTAACTTACTTCTCGAGTATTTGAGTCATGTCTGCATAGTCCTTGGGATCTTTCAGTCTTGAGTCTAAGACGGTTACTAGTCCCTGCTCAAGCTTAATATGTAGGAGAATATAGTGGAAACTGCACAC
>NC_041386.1:600195902-600198647 GCF_002162155.2 Triticum dicoccoides | reverse complement strand
GAGAGGCTTCCCGTACTCGTATCTTTGTATCTGCATCTCCATGGGTTCATAATGTACTTCATCGGGCAGGTAATCTGCAAGATTGCTATAACCGGGCACCATCCTCGGATCATTAGTGATGTTGTGTCTAGGCACCTTGAGCGGGGGGCACGATTGCTTCGCTTGTTCGCCGAGCTGGGCAATTTGTTTCCTAGCTCGTCGTTCTTTCAGCCTTTGATCACTGACAGTACTTCCCGACCGCTCCGCTTCGGCAAATTCATTTCCAATAATGCGGTCCTAGTTTCCTTTCGGCGGATCAGACTTCGGTGGTTTTGTCAGGGCAGCCAGAGTGCGCTTCACTTTCACCCGATCTACCTTCTCCTCCGGAGGTGGATGTTTCTTTGCCTTCATCCCTTCAAAGAATTTCCTCACTTCTTCTCGCGCGATCTCGGCGTTCTCCTCCTGGGCCCTCTCGTATGGTAACTTCTCTGGAGTCTTCAGAGAAGTACCGAATATGTATGTCCGACCGCCTCTGGTTGTACTGCTAGACGCCGACCGAGCAGACGGAACGGTTGTCTTCTTTACGTGCTTAAGAGGCGGAGGAGAAGGACTATGACGCGCCGGAGCAGCTGGAGCGGCGGCAGGTCTCTTCCGCCCTTGCTGACGAGGCGGAGAAGCAGGAGGCTGGCTGCTCGGGCGCGTCGGCGCAGGCGGAGAAGGAGGCGGAGTGCCGCCACGCGCCGGAGAAGGAGCCTGCCGAGGGCCCTGATCGTCACTCGCCGGAGGAGGAGGCGGTGGAGGAGGCGGAGTGCCCTGACTCGCCGGAGGAGGAGGAGGAGGCGGAGGCGTCCAGTTCGGAAGGTTGATGAGCTCCTTCCGCCATAGGCATGGAGTCTTCAAAGCAGACCCCAGTCGAGTCTCCCCTTCACCGGTAGGGTGGTCATGCTGGAGGTCCTCAAATCCCTCCGTTATCTCATCCACCATCACCCTAGCATATCCTTCTGGAATCGGCCGGCAGTGAAAAGTTGCACCGGGTTCAGTAGGATAAACAGAGCCAACAGCCGCCTTGACCTTCAAATTCATCCATTGCGACATAAGGTGCCAATTTTGAGACTCCGTGATAGCATCCACGGGATAGCTGGCAGGAGCCGTCAAGGCATGCTCCGGCTGAAGCAGCTCGGTGGAAGCCACGCTGCTTCTGCTCTGAGATGGCGGGGTAGCTTCGGGGGAGGCTTCGGTAGTACGTTTGCTGCGATTTGCTTCTCGTTCCTTTATCGCGTCTACCCTTGCTTGCAGCGCCTGCATTTGGGTCTGCTGCACTTTTTTCCTCCTCTCATGGGATTTGTAACCGCCTGCGTCCAGAAACCCAACCTTCCACGGAACGGAGCCTGGCGTGCCTCGTGTCCGTCCAGGGTGCTCAGGATTCCCGAGGGCCATTGTGAGCTCATCGTTCTCTCTGTCTGGAAAGAACGTCCCTTCCTGCGCTGCTTCGATATACTGCTTAAGCTTACTGACTAGTATGTCCATTTATTCGTTCGTCCAAATGCACTTCCCTGTTTCAGGGTCCAAGGTTCCGCCAGCCCCGAAGAACCAAGTCCGGCAACGGTCTGGCCAGTTATTTGTCTCTGGTTCGATCCCTTTATGAACCAGATCATTCTCAATCTTGGACCACTTAGGCCGGGCTACGAGGTAGCCACCTGACCCCGTGCGATGGTGAAGCTTCTTCTTCGCAGCATTTTGCTTGTTTGTCGCCGACATCTTCTTACTCTTTTCCGATGTCTTGTGGGCCACAAATGCGGGCCAGTGATCTCTCATCTTCTCATATCTTCCCTTGAATTCTGGTGTCTCATTATTTTCGACAAACTTATTATTCAGCTCTTTCTTCCACCTCCTAAATAGTTCTGCCATCCTCTTCAGAGCAAAAGACTTGATTAATTTCTATTTAATTGGGTTCTCTGGATTATCCTCTGGCGGTAGGGTGAAATTTGACTTCAGCTCAGTCCAAAGATCATTTCTCTGCATATCATTGACATAAGACACCTCAGGGTCTTCTGTAGCCAGCTTAAACCATTGTTGGATGCTTATCGGGATCTTGTCCCTAACCAGAACCCCGCACTGAGCAACAAATGCGCTCTTTGTCCGGAGGGGTTCAATAGGTTGGCCGTCGGGCGCGATTGCTGTGATCTCAAGCTTTTCATCCGAGCTCAACTTTTTCTTCGGGCCTCGTCTCTTTACCGAAGTTGTGCTCGATCCGGAGGGCTAGAAAAAAGAACAAAGACTTAATTAATATGTGTACATACCAAAACAATGAATGCATCAATCATCTAGTCAGCATAGGCTTAACTAATATTTATACCTGGCCGGACTCGGTTCGGTCACCGGAGCCGTCATCACGGTCTCCTTCTTGCACCGCCATTGGGTCACCGGAGCCGTCCTCATGTTCTTCTTCTTGCACCGGCATTAGGTCACCGTAGCCAGCTTGTTCACCCTCTCCTTCCAGACCATCGGTTTCGTTGAGAAAGTACGAGACGACATCACTTCCTTCTGCGATTATCTCCCTCAACAACGCTTCTTTTGTTGCTTCATCTAGGGCGGTGTCCATAGTTTCTACAAATATTTACAACATGGCAATTATTATTCAAACATGACAGATGGATATATTAGAACTAGCTACCTAATCATAGTAAGCTATCGGGAGGGGGTATATATCGACAACGACGACACTACATCTATGTCCCTCGATGACCCTCGTTCCCGATAAAAAAA
>NC_041386.1:600191622-600195310 GCF_002162155.2 Triticum dicoccoides | reverse complement strand
GATTCAAGAAAACCATGTCTTCATCATTAGGCGAAAGTAACATGTGCATGATGGTACGAAGCTCTTCAAACTTGTTCTGGAACGGAGTCCCAGATAGGATAATTCGCTTTTTGGTACAAAGTTCAGAAACAGCCTTCCGAATATCGCTATTTGGAAGGCCTTTGCTGAATTCGTACCAAAAGGCGGATTATTCTATCCGGGACTCCATTCCAGAACAATTTTGTAGAACTTCGTACCAACATGCCCTGGTTACTTCCGGCTAATGATGAAGGCATGGATTTCTTCAATACTTTGACACTAGGAGAAGAAGAAAGGAATAGCTAGAGGAGAAGATCAAAGAAAAAAAAGAAGAAAAAAAAGAGGAGAAGAAGAAAGGAATAGTGGAGAAGAAGAGAAAATAGAATATATTCTATTTTCTCTTCTTCTCCACTATTACTTTCTTCTTCTCCTCTTCTTTTTCTTCTTTTTGCTTCTTCTTATTTATTTCTCCTCTTCTTTTCGGTAGAGGAAACCCTAAATAGCAAGTATCGTGGGTGTGAGATACATGTGGCCGTCAGTGTCGGACACTACATCCACGTCCCACAAGTGACGTGGGCGTCGAAGCCCGCGCCACTTGTGGGATGTGGATGTAGTGTCCGACACCGACGGTACATGTATCTCACACCGACGATACTTTCTATTTAGGGTTTCTCCTCTACCGCTCGGCGACCCTCGACGACCCTCGTTCCCGATAAAATAAAGAGGAAGAAGAAGAAGAAAAAAGAAGAAAAGAAAGAATAGAGGAGAAGACTTCCTCTTCTTCCTCTCCTCTTCTTCTCCCTCTTCTTCCCCTTCTTCCTCGCCTCTCTCATGAATGTCCGACGTTCTCGACCCCCCCCCCATGTGTCGAAGAAAAAAAAGAAGAAAAAAAAGAAGAGAAGAAGAAAGGAATAGAGGAGAAAAGAGAAAATAGAATATATATTCTAATTTTCTCTTCTTCTCCTCTATTCCTTTCTTCTTCTCCTCTTCCTTTTCTTCCTCTCCTCTTCTTCTCCTTCTTCTTCTCCTTCTTCTTCTCCTTCTTTCTCTACTTATTTTACTTTTCCTTATTTTACTTTTTCCTCTCCACTAACATCATCATATATATGAAAAAATGCATATATGAAAAAAAAACATCATCATATATATCATCAACAGAAAAAAACATCATCATATCATCAACAGAAAAAAACATCATCATATCATCAACAGGAAAAAAACATCATCATATCATCAACACGAAAAAAACATCATAAACATCATCATCTTATTTAGTTCTCTCGACCCCTCGTCCCTCTCTCATGTTGTCGGGAGGGGCTATATCGACCTCTCCGCTCATGTTGAAATTATCGGGGAGGGGGTATATCGACCCCCACCCCCCTCATCATGCATATATAGCTACCACATACATATATGCATTGAAAAAAATTACATATATGCAACAAAAACATTAATACACATATGAACAAAAAAATACATATATGAACAAAAAGATGTTGTGAACAAAAAAATTAATGTAATAAATCTAATAAGAAATTAATCTAATAAAAAACATGCTTTGAGCCGGACCGGCGCGGCGGCTCATAGCGGGGGCGTCTGGTGATGGCGGCGGCGGGGGAGGCAAGGGCGCCGGCGGGCGGGGGCGGGCCGCGGGAAGGGCTAGGGCGCGGGGCAGGGGCCGGCGCGGCGACGACGTGGTCGGCGGCAGGGGCGGCGCGACGACGGCACCGGAGGCAGGGGCGGCGCGGCGACGGCGTCGAAGGTAGGAGCGGCACGGCGACGGCGTCGGGGGCAGGGGCGGCGCGGCGACGGCGTCGGAGGCAGGGGCGATGATGGCGACGGCGACGAGGAGCAGCGCTGGGGCGTAGAACACGAACTGACGGTGAAGTTGTGAAATTTTCACAAGTCCAACTTATATACCAACAGCATTGGTCCCGGTTGGTGCTACGACCCGGGACTAATGCCCCCCTTTAGTCCCGGTTGGTGCCACCAACTGGGACCAAATGCCAATTTTCGGCAGCCCAAAGGGCGGGAAGCGGCGGCCTTTGGTCCCGGTTGGTGGCACGAACCGGGACTAAAGGTGGGCAATGGTCACGGTTGGTGCCACGAACCGTGACCAATGCCCCCTTTAGTCCCGGTTGGTGCCACCAACCGGGACCAATGCCCTTGTGCTGCCAGCGCCCAAAAGTTTAGTCCCACATCGCTAGCTGAAGGGCACCGGCACTTGTTTATAAGCGCTGCTGTGCCTCCCCATTCGAGCTCCTCTCTAATGCAGGCTTTCGGGCCTAAACTTGCTACTGCCTGTGGGCCTATTGGGCCTCTGCGGGCCTGAATCCTGGCACATGTAGAGTTTCTAGTCGTATTCAGGCCGTGGAGGCCCAGTAGGTGGCATTTTTTGGGTTTTTTCTTTTTTATTTCTACATTTTTTTGGTTTTTTATTTTTTTATTTCTACTTAAAACTAAATACTTACAGTTTTTAGTGATTTCTTTTTGCTTTTAGGTCACAAAAATTATAAACTTTCTGTTAGTGCCATTAGTTTTAAATTTTGAATAGTTTAAATTTGAATTTTTAAAAATTTGTGTGAATCACTAGTTTATGAATAACTTTACTATAAAAATAGAATTTTTTCCTATTTATTTTTTATTTATACTTACAACTAAATACTTATAGTTTTTTAGTGATTTCTTTTTGATTTTAGGTCACAAAAATTATAAACTTTCTGTTAGTGCCATTAGTTTTAAAATTTTGAATAGTTTAAATTGGAATTTTATAAAATTTGTGTGAATCACTAGTTTATGAATAACTTTACTATAAAATTAGAATTTTTTTCTTCTTTGCTATTTATTTTTTATTTATACTTACAATTAAATACTTATAGTTTGATTTTAGGTCACAAAAATTATATTCTTTTTGCTATTGAAGAATATTATAGTTTTATTTTAGTTGATCATAACATAATATTTTAATTGATTGTTTTTATTTTCATAAAAGTTTTGTAGTTCATTCTCTTTGCTATTAATTCATTCTTTGAGCTAAATGACTCTGAAATTGGAAAGCATTTCAAAATGAACTCTGAAAAGGTTGAAAGTTGGCATGGTATCATCATTTCACCCACATAGCATGTTCCAAAAAGTAGAGAGGGTTACAACAAAAACTTGATGCACTTCGTGTACAAAATGGACAATCACTTTCGAAGTATCAAAGTTTCGAACCATAAGACATGAAAGCATTTCAAATGAACTCTGAAAAAGTTGAAAGTTGGGATGGTATCATAATTTCATCCACATAGCATTTGCTTATTGCGGGAGAAAGTCTTCACTTTTTCTTCGCTTGTGTCATTTGCTTATTGCGCTGTAACCATGGATAATCTTCATTGTTTATCAGGATGCTTGGGTCAGCCTTGACATTGAAGGGAGGAATTTCATGAAACTTTTCATAATCTTCAGACATGTCTGTCTTGCCGTCCACTCCCAGGATGTCCCTTTTTCCTCAAAGAACTATGTGGCTCTTTGCCTCATCGTATGATGTATTCGCTTCCTTATCTTTTCTTTTTCTCGGTTTGGTAGACATGTCCTTCAAATAGATAACCTGTGCCACATCATTGGCTAGGACGAACGGTTCGTCAGTGTACCCAAGATTTTTCAGAATCCACTGTTGTCATTCCGTACT
>NC_041386.1:600105298-600111449 GCF_002162155.2 Triticum dicoccoides | reverse complement strand
AAAAAAAAAAAACAGATTACGTAACATTAAAATATAATCATCTAATCAGTAGACCTACAACATATAAGAAGGATAGTTTTCTTGGTTGTGAGAAGACTCAAGTCAACTGTGACAAATGAAGCAATTCATGTCTAGTTGCCAAATTCCTTGAAGTTCTGTAGTTTAGAAGCTGATATTGTTCTTACCACATACTACAATGCAAAATTGTCCTTGTCCATTATTGTATGGGCAACCTGGTGCATGTAGCTCCCGCTTGCGCAGGGTCCAGGGAAGGGTCCGACCACTTTGGGTCCATTATTGTATCAACATGTAAATGCCAGAAAAATAATACTAGCTGAATCCATTATTGTGTGAATGTCATATCATACTCCATAACAATGCTGCAGTACAATCTAACAGTAAGCAGTGTTGTCAAATCTTTAGACTTGACTGACAGTCGTGCTAGGATTTTAGAAGAGTGCAAGTTAGAGCATGGGTTTCAATTACAAAGCATGATCATGAACAAACGACACCAACGGAAAAAAATACGCAAAACTTGATCAGTCACATTTATGCACTTCACTATCAGAAGCAACTCAGAGAGCGTTTGGATCGCTCGCCAGCTTACCTCGCTAGGCAAGGCAATCCTTGCCGACAGAGGCGAGCCGATTTGGCTAGCTCGGTCAACCGAAGAAAAAGCTGGAAACCGCAGGATACGAGGCAGGCTTGCTCGGGAAACAAATCCCTCACTTCCTTGCTGAGCCAGGCTAAGCCAGCGCTTGCCAGATAACCAAACGCACCCTCAGTTTTATCCTCAATAGAAACCTGGAAGGCATATTCCAGTAAATAACTTTACTACATCAGAGATGTGTGAGAAGGCAGATTCTGGGACCATACAAATTATCCATGCGCATACTTACATATGAGTTTTCAGAGCTTGAGAAAGCATAAAAAATTTCCTCGTATCTCAGGTGATAAAATAGAAGCCTTATCAAATCAGGCAGCAGAAAGAAAGGCAACATCATGGGTAGCAGACAACAAGAAAAGGAGAAATTCTTTGGTAGAATGCAGAAAAAAATGTGGTTTGTGTCTCGTGTGTTTATATAATGCCAGAGATACGTAACCACATGCAGCAAACATAGAGTAGCATCAACCTGACCGAAAATTTGCAGATAAAAAGTGGAAGGTGCTAAAGGATCCTATAGCACTGAACATTGATGGTTACATTTTTCCTCATAAACCTGTCTGAAGTTTCTTTTAAGCAGGCAAGTGGAGCTAGGAGAGTGGCAGCGGCAAACTGTAGAGCGATTAGAACGACAGATTCAGACCACTATAGAGCCAAGAATGAGTGTCCGAGCCGAGCATGGCTGACACTGACTGGCTTAAGAAGCTTCATCCAAAACATTACTCGATGAACCTGAAGGTAGGAGTATATAACCTTCCTAGAACTAGGCAGCAGCCATAATTCTATGTATATTATACCTTATAATATACAAGCATTACCTGTCCCAGCTACATATGGTGGTGAGGTGACGTGAACTTCATTAACATAGTTAAAATCACTAGCAAGACTCAGAAGATCAATTCTAGATAGATAGTGACTTCACAAAGACCATGTGTAAACAGCAAAAGCCCACGGCTTCACAAAGCAGAGCCGACCATTAACCCAAGAAACTCTGCAGGTCACTAATAAGGAACGCAAGTTCACTTATATCTGCTAATATATTAGATAGTACCAAAGTTCAGACATTTAAATCCAACAAGTTCCACTTCAGAGACCACCGTACATAAAAGTACATACTACATATAGGAGCAATCTCAGCGTCAACCACATCACATGCCTCAGCATATGGAGGAGACTAAACCAACTAGACACTTTTCTTCATTTCAGCAACCAATGTGTAACTCTAGGTACCTGCAGAACAATCAATGTCATCTCAGTAACCCAATTTGTACTACTCACCCGCAGAAGAAATCAAAATTTTTATGATTCCAACAGTAGATTTTAACTTTGCCATTATGCAAATTAGAAGAAAGAATCTAAAGCTGAACCATGTGCGGATCGAAATTATACTAGTAGACAAAAAATTACAAATGGAGAACAATAATAGAAGAAAAAATATTTTGTAATGGTTGACAACAATAAATCTTGCATCATCTTCTAAACTAAGTATCCAAGATGAAAACACATACACATTGCAGGAAGATAAGTTTACCTCACTCATTCAACCAAGATAGCACATTACTGGATCACATGTGGTCAAAGTTCCAGCTCGACCCATTTCCACCCAACTCCCCTGCCTAAAACCAAAAGAAGCAAAAAAAAATTCAAAGTGAAGTTGAATCAGTGAGAAAGCAATATGTGCAAACCGCTATATATTTATGTAAATGGAAAAGGGAAAAGTAGCTTTTGTGACAAAGAAGTAAATGACACCACATCTATTGCCAAGTGCAAACAAGAATGTTAAGACTGATTAAATGTTCAACAAAAATGCATTTGTCTATAACTCTATTGTAAGAGAGCCTACCATTTATGACCAATGTGCGAAAATAAAATATGCACATTTAGCATCACATAGTACCATTCGAATTATATGAACCAGTAATATTTTCCACTAACAAATTCAGTATGTGCTGTTATGAATTGATGAAGACAAAGATTGTCTTGCACATACATTTATTGGATAGAACAACATAACGATCTTTTAAGCTTTCAAATGTGGCAGTGGGTTAACTATTTTACATACGAGATGGTTTCCTCATATTTTCTTAGTGTAGTTATAGCCAGTTTCCAATTGTTATAAACCTCCCGGTGGAAAGATCATTAAACGGACAGAGTCATAGTTAGCATTTAGCAGTGGCAAGGCATCAAAGCAATAGATATCCGCAATCCATCTTTAATGTAGCCAGTAATAATAAGTTACATCACGATCAATCACAGGCACAACAAAGAAACAAGCAGCTCAATGTATTCTGATCGATCCTTAATCATATTAACAATGTTACAGCAATCGCATACCAAAATAAACTGTAATGAATCCCAGCAAAACTAATTGATTTTTTTGGTTGTGCAATGTAGATAGGGAGGTATTACCTGCAGTGTAGAAATTATGGTAGGGATAAACCATGTCGATACACATGTCATTTCTTTTAATGATATGTTTGATCTGCCCTGAGTCAAGTTGGAGCATGAAGTTACCAATCGCCGTAGACAGAACAATCGCATTTGTGTCCTCATCATACCCCACGATAAATACCAAAGGCTTTGTGCTTGGAAGCAACCCCTTCAAAGGATTGTTTTTGTGCAGCAACACCCATCCGACAACACCGTCACAGTTAAGTTTCCTCACCCATAATTGGACGGTCAGTCCCGACAAAACAGCGAGGCCTAGTGCACCATCCTCCATCCGTAAGTGCTGAAAAGACCAGTCACTGATAGCGTTGTCTGCCGGCTTCCCAATCACAGCAAGACTCTGCATTTCAATATCAAACACAAGGGCATCACCTCCACAAATTGACCAGCAAAGCACATTTCCGACAAGGATGCTGCACCTTGTCCAATGAATTCTATTTTCTATCACCATCGAGAAAATATCTCCCCAAGCATGAGATGTGGAGTCATAGAGAGAAACGGATGCCTGCTCGTATCTGTTGCAGATCAAGACCAATTTAAACGGCCCCCTGATGCAATCTCCGTGCACGTGCCCATCTTCGGCATTAGCACAAAGCACCGCGGCATGCCAGTCATAGAAACTACCCATTGGACCGTCGTGAAGCCCTGGTGGAAAAGGCACGCGATGTTGCTGGCCGGTGAGAGGATCCCACATGACGGCCTCACGCCGACCCCCGTTGATCAGGACGGCAAGGCCGTTGCGGCAGCCCATGAAACGCCACTTCCCCATGGAGCTGTGTCTCTTTGGCACCGAGAGACGATTGGCATGGACACGGTCAGGCGCTTCCAGGATGGGATTGAAGTCGCAGACTACGGTATAACTTTGGTTGAAGAAGCCGATTAGCGGGGGTTTCCCGTGGTGTTTGCGGAAGCGTTGGACGAATTGGGGGTCAGATAGGATGCTGCGCCAGCGCTTGCATACTGCGGACGCACGTGGGAGGGAGGATGGCTGAGGAGGGAGGCGCAGGAGGATCTCCTGGAGAAGGTCCTCGTCTTCCAGTGGAGGTGCCGTCGCCGGCGAGCAACGGCGGCGGCTCATACTTCAGTTTAGGGTTCCTGAAAGCAAAGAACGGAAATTAATCATCAATCAAGAATGTTAAAACCAAATCATCAAGCAAAGAACGGAAATCACGATCTATGAAAGGAGTAGTAGAAACAAGGGGCCTCACCGTTTCTTCCAGGGGCCGGGCCGAGCGCCGCCTTTTGTTGCCTCGACCGTCGAGGAGCTAGGGTTAGGGCGAAGGACGCTGGTGGCTGGGCCAGGGACGACCGGATGGAGAGATTCGGCCGAGGGCAGGAGGAGCGCGGCCGACGGTGGGAGAGATTTGGCCGAGGGCAGGAGGAGCACGTCGCCGGCGCGGGAGGGGCAGCGGTGGCTGGCCGCCGGCGCTGGGAGAGGCCACGATCTGAGAGAGCGATGCGTTTTGTTTTTTTTTTGGTTTTGAGATATTCTTTCTTTTCACGATGTGAGGAGTCTTTTCCACTCTGATGTGGAGGCAATTATGTAAAAAAAAAACAGATATGACCATCCACGAAAATATGGGGAAAATTGGGAGCAAGAGGAGCGTCCTGCAACCACAGTTCAGTCCAACGATCAGCTCTGGAAATGTATATCAGACAATCTGCAACCCGATCGTGTGTATGGTTAATGTAACATACGCCACCCCTAAAAAAATGTAACATACGCGAAGCCTCATATCTTTACCTTGAATCATCCACCTTTGAATCTCCTTCATTTAGTTGATGGCTCGGGCAAGAATCATCCACCTTTGAATCCTCAAGCACCTTTATTTATACAGAAAATTAGCAACGTCCATTTGAAGTAGAGTCACCAGGTTGTGTGTCCTTCTCGCACCCCCGATAGCTCTACCTTGAACGCATCAGTACAACCCCAGCTAAAAGCACGGCTTGACAAAATATACTCACGTGCGCTACCGCCAATGAGCACATCCAATGTGGCATCATTATTGTATGTGTTGAACGAACCAACCACTAAGACCACAATACACCCCTCCTGCGTGTTTTGGGACAAAAGGAGGTGCCTTTTGCTATTCATCGGCCTGCGGTGTCCATTTGCCGTGGTGCAGGCAGTGGGGTGGTCTCGGATGCCGGGGCGGCGCCCTTGGTGGTGGGAGCCGTGTGGCTCGTTTGCTGTACTCATGGCTCGGGTGCGGGTTTGTCGCCACGGCCGTGTGGGCGGCATGGTGGTCAGTGCTTGGCAATCAGTGAGGGCGGTGCGACCACTGTTCTCGCGAGTTGTCGCACCAAATTTTGAAGGAGAATTCTTGCCAAGGGACTTTCCTTGCCTTGATTTGGCCAGGCCGACGATGGAGGCAGCCGTGGGCGTCGTACCCTTCTTGAAGGTATCGTCGTGGCTACTCCCCTTCCTCCGGGTAGCTTTTCTTGGTATCATCATGGGCGCCGTACCCTTCTTGGTGCAGATCTTGATCCTTTCAATCGGTCGGCGTATCCTTGTTGAAGGTGCGGCCTTGGAGTCCTAGGTTCATCGGGCGCAGCTTCGTTTCTTGGTGATGTTGGTTCACGATGGAGGACCTCGACGTCTTTCAAGCGCAACTTTGTCCATTGCTTGGAGTGATTTGGGATGGTGTGTTGTTCTTCTACATCGTTGTATCTTGCCCTGGGTGTGTCTGTGTTCTGGCATCGAGTTATATGAGATGTGTTGTATGGTCGTTGTTTTATATATAAAGTCGGGTGCGAGTCTCTTTGTTACACCCTTCTGGCATTGGGTGCCAACTAGTTTGCATATATACCCGCATTGCCTTCCACTTTTCACTTGGCTCACCGACGGCCCTCTTCCACTTTACGGGTTCCCTTCCATTATTCAATTTAATTTGTTTCAGTGAGGATATATATACACTAAACTTCCTGGCTCCTTCAATAGGCGCGGCCAGCTTCCCATGCATTGCGTCGTTCCGATTATGCTAGTTTGGTAGAGAATGTCGGGTGGAATGTTGATATATCATGAATTAGTTAACCCTT
>NC_041386.1:600093693-600105185 GCF_002162155.2 Triticum dicoccoides | reverse complement strand
GGGGGGGGTCACACCATAATGTCACAAAATCAATTGTCGCATCTATAAATAATTGCCATTACCATGGACACTTCATAGTTCATACTCCCGCATTCACCAACAATTCAGAGTTCGTAGTTGGCATTACCACAACACGCATCCTGCATGTAAAACAGTTCAGAAATTCAGAGTTCAGAGTTTAAAGGTGGGCGTGAGTAGATCAATCCGGCTCCATCCTAGAGAACGCAGGGTGCCGAAGGTATAAGAACCACATGCCGCAGCCAGCCACAATCTGCCCCTTTAACCGTCTTTCACGATAGCCACCTCCGCCCGCCTACTGTCGTCTGCTAGTCCGTCGTCGCACTAGCGTACGCCATCAGAGAGGGAGGGATGGCGCGGAGGCAGGGAGAGCCAGCGCCGGAGAGGAAGAGCTGGGTGGGTGGCCTGCGGAGTTGAGATCGAGAGGAGAAAGAGACGAGGGGGTTGTCAGGGAGGGCAAGAGTGAGGCCTTGTGCGTCGCCTGGCCGATTTGGAGGTATGACCAGGTTTGGCATATCGAGCGAATATGCCATTCCAGGAACGTATGGGTTACGACTCCTCGTATGGACCAAACACGAGAATGTGCCTTAGGGAGGGAACGGACCAGCTACATTCCACCTAATGACACAAACCAAACACACCCGTAAATGACAAAAAAAACTAGCTACTATTTTAGCTGTATCTAGTATTATATGAATGTCATATCATACTCCATAACAAAGCTGCAGTACAATCTAACGGTCAGGAACAGTGCTGTGAAATCTTGAGACATGACTGACAGTCCTGCTAGAATTTGAAAAAGCAAAACTTAATGATCAGTCATATTTATGCACTTCACTATGAGAAACAACTCACTTTTAACCATAATAGATATCTGGAAGGTATGTTTCAGTCTAATTTTACTACCAGTGGTGTGTGAGAAGGCAGATTCTGTGACCATACAAATTATCCATGTACATACTTACGTATGAGTTTTCAGAGCTTAAATCGCGCCCGTCATCTTCGGCATGGTGCCAAAGCGGCGCCGCAGGACTCGCCTGGTTGCTGATGGTCTCCCAGACCGGGCCTGGGTTCAGGACATTGCGGGCGCTCTAGGCCCACCGGCCATGGTGCAATACATTGAGCTTTGGCGGCGCGTGTGCCTCATCGCTCTTGCGGACCGCTCGGACAATCTACGTTGGCGCTGGACCGCCAATGGCCTCTACTCCGCCAAGTCCTGCTATGACGTGCTCTTCCTCGGCTCCACCAGTTCACCGCATGCTACTCTCACCTGGAAGACTTGGGCTCCCCTCAGCGTCCAGATTTTCATGTGGCTCGCCTTACAGGACCGATGTTGGACGAGTGAGCGACTAGCACGCCACGGTCTTCCACACTCCCCTGCGTGCGTGCTCTGCGACCAGGCCACCGAGTCTATGCAGCATCTCCTGATCGGCTGCCCCTTCCCCCGCACGGTCTGGCATGGCATCTTCTCCAAGCTCAGGCTCACTGCTACCATGCCCATCGGGCATGAGTCCTTCTTCGACTGGTGGCATGAGGCCACTACGTCCGCCATGCTCTCTCTTCGCAAGGGCACCGCTTCGCTCGGAATCGTCGTGGCCTGGACCTTATGGAAGCATAGAAACGCTTGTATCTTCAACAACGCCAGCCCCTCCACTGCCGAGGCCATCAAGGCTGCCCTTGCCGAGGCTAGGTTCTGGGCGATGGCAGGTGCCAAGGGGCTTCGTGTTTTCATTTTCGACCCGCCTTGATTCTTGTTGCCACTACTGTAATGCACTGCTGACCTAGCCACCAAATGTGTGGCTTCGTTTAGTGCATGTAACTCTCTTCTTTCTATCAATGAAATGATACGCTCTCATGCGTATTTGAGAAAAAGAGAAGTTTTCAGAGCTTGAGTAGGCATACAAAATTTCCTTGTATCAGGTAATAAAATAAAAAACTGATCATATCAAACATCTAAAAGAAAAGGGAAAATCATGGGTAGCAGACCCCAAAAAAGGAGAAATGCTTCGGCTGCATGCAGAATAAAAATGTGGTTGATGTCTCATGTGTTTCTATAATTCCAGAGTTACATAAACCCATGCAGCAAACATAGAGTAGCATCAACTTGAGTGAAACTTTGCAGATAAACATGCAGAGGCGATAAAGGATCATATAGCTACTGAACATTGATGGTCACACTTTCCCTAATAAACCTGTCTTAAGTTTCTTCTAAGCAGGCAAGTGGAGCTAGGAGGGTGGCAGCGGCAAAGTGTAGAAAAATGAGGATGACAGGTTCAGGCCACTATAGAGCGAAGAATGAGTGTCCAAGCCGAGCATGGCGGACACTGATTGTAGGAGTGTAACCTTCCTGGAACTAGGCAGCAGCCATAATTCTATGTATACTATACCTTATAACATACAAGCATTATCTATCCTTGCTGCATATGGTGATGAAGTGATGTGAGCTCCATTATCACGGTTAAATCACTAGGAAGACTCAGAAGATAAATTGTATATAGATACTGACTTCACAAAGACAATTAACCCAAGCAACTCTACAAGTCATTAATAACAAACACAAGCTCAGACAATTAAATCCAACAAAGTCCACTTCCCAGACAACCGTACATGAAAGTAGAACAACCGACATACTACAGAGGTGCAATCTACAACCGTACATAAAAGTAGAACAACCGACATACTACAGAGGTGCAATCTTAGCGTCAACCACATCGCATGCTTCAGCATATGGAGGAGACCAAACAAATTAGACATTTTTCTTCATTTTAGCAACCCATGTATAACCCTGGGTACCTGCAGAACCATCAATGTCATGTCAGTAACCCAATTTGTACTACTCACTCCCAAAAGAAGTCAAATTTTGCACGATTCCAATAGTACATTTTAACTTTGCCATTGTTCAAATTATACAAAAGAATCTAAAGCTGAATCATTGTGTGAACCAAAATTATACTATTAGAAGAAAAAAAATACAAACGGAGAACAACAATAGAAGAACAATTATTCTGTAATGTCCTCATGATTTTTTGCTACATGAGTACATATGATCGCAGTAGGTCATAAAAGATCATTGACTGAATGCCTCAAAGAGAGGCAAACACTAGACTTCTTAGATTGTTCTAGATCAACAGCATACTATTTAGAAATGTGGGAGCTAGACAGTCTAGAAATTATTCACATTCATGCATTACAACCTACAACAATAAATCATGCATAATCCTCTAAACTAAGTATACAAGACAAAAAAAATGCTGCCTAGCTTAAAGACATACACATAACATGAAGATAAATTTACCTCACTCATTCAACCAAGATAGCACATTACTAGATCACAAGAGTTCAAAGTTCCAGCTCCACCCATTTCCACCCAACTCCCCTGCCTAAAACCAAAAAAACAATGAAAATTCAAAAAGAAGTTGAATCAATGGTATGTGCAAACCGCTATATATTTATGTAAATGGAAGAGGGAAAAGTAGCTTTTGTGGCAAGGATAGTAAATGACACCACATCTATTGCCAAGTGCAAAACAAGAATGATAAGACTGTTCCGATTGTCCAGAAAAATGCATTTATCTAGAACACTATTGTCAAAAAAGCCTGTACCATTTATGACCAATATGCCAGAGTAAAGTATGCACATTTTAGCATCTCATATTGCCATTCAAATTATATGAACCAGTACTGTTTTCCAATAGCAAATTAAGTATGTGATGTCATGAATTAATAAGACAAAGATTATCTTGCACATACATTTATTTAATAGCACAACATAACGATCTTTAAGCTTCCAGATGTGGCAATGGGTTAACTATTTCACATAGCAGATATATAGTTTCCTCATATTCTCTTAGTGT
Organism: Triticum dicoccoides; assembly: GCF_002162155.2. Classification (NCBI taxonomy): domain Eukaryota; kingdom Viridiplantae; phylum Streptophyta; class Magnoliopsida; order Poales; family Poaceae; genus Triticum; species Triticum dicoccoides. Next base: position 600,101,314 of record NC_041386.1, on the reverse strand, counting down.
AGTTATAGCCACAGTTTCCAATTCTTATAAACCTCCTGATGGAAAGATCATTAAACGGACAGAATCATAGTAAGCATTTAGCAGTGGCAAGGCATCAAAGCAGTAGAAATTCGTTCCAGCTTTAATGTAGTCCAGTAATAATAAGTTACATCACGATAAATCACCGGCACAACAAAGAAACAAACACCTCAATGTATTCTAGTCGATCCTTAGGGATTGTTTGGATAGCTAGTTTTTAGAGAACCGGATAGCTAAAAACGTGTTTTACGGACTAAGTAACTGAAACTTTGTTTGGCTAATCCAATCCTTGGATAAGAAAAACTTGGTTCTCGAAATACTCAGATTTTGCGTTTTTGGAAAAATGGCTCCGAGACGTTTTTGTGCAAACGTGTTTTACAAAAACAGGTCCTGACTTGTGTTGTGAGGCGTGCCGTGGATCTTCATGGAGAAGAACGCCTTCCTCCAAGGCTGGAGCTGGCGCCAACGCTGGCGCCCTGATTTGCGGCAGCCACGACGGATGGTAGCGGACCACGGACGGCGGCGATGGAGAGGCGACTGTGCCAGTGTACGACCATGCTGATAGTGACCTCGTGGTCCTCCCCGACGGCACGATGTGCTGCCCGCTTCCCTCAAGAGACAGGAGTACGACTCCCCGACGCTCGTCGTATAGCCCCGGCACCACGACACCATGACGGCGGAGGGTACTCTTTGCGGGGAAGACGAGCTCGACGACCAGGGTAAACACCCTGCCGGCGGCTGCACGTGGAGTCGTGTTGGTCAACTGGAAGGCGAGCAGCAGCCCATTCAGATTCTATGCTCGGGGTGACAACCTCCGTGACTTGGGGAAGAGCCCGCCGGCGACCACGGACGGGATCCTTGTCGCCGGAGGGGACGCGAGCAGCAGCAACGAAGGAGTCCTGGGCTGGATCTTGGAAGGTTGTCAATGGCGGCCGAGTGGGGATAGCAGGAAGAGATCATGCCTGACATATGATAGAATAGGCTATTCACTATCCAAACAAGGAATAATACATCACTGATTTGTTACTTTCTTGACCCAAACATAATTTTCCATATACTCTTTCTTGATAAAAAAGATTGTAAAACGTGTTTTGTTAAAAATAGGCTAAAAACTGATTTTCTATATACTCGTGGCTAACGCTCCGTATCCAAACAACCACTTAATCATATTAACAATGTTACAGCAATCACATACAGAAAGTAACAGTAATGAATCCCAGCAAAACAAAATAATGGACTATTTTGGTTGTGCAATGTAGATAAGGAGGTCTTACCTGCAGTGTAGAAATTATGGTAGGGATAAAACATGTCGATGCACATGCCATTTCTTTTAATGATATGTTTGATCTGCACTGAGTCAAGTTGGAGCATGAAGTTGCCAATCCCCGTAGACAGAACAATCACATTTGTGTCCTCATCATACCCCACGATAAGTACCAAAGGCTTTGTGCTTGGAAGCAACCCCTTCAAAGGAATGGTTTTCTACAGCAACACCCATCCGACAACACCATCACAGTTAGGTTTCCTCTCCCATAATTGGATGATCCGTTCCGACAAAACAGCAAGGCCTAGTCCACTATTCTCCGTCCGCAAGAGCTGAAAAAACAAGTCAATGGTAACATGGTTGTCTGCCGGCTTCTCGATCACACCAAGACTCTGCATTTGGATGTCAAACACAAGGACATCACCTCCACAAATAAACTAGCAAAGCACATTTCCAACAAGGATGCTGCCCCTTCTGGCATAAATTTCATTTGCTATCGCCGTCGAGAAAATATTTCCCCAAGAACTAGACGACGAGTCATAGAGAGAACCAAATGCCTGGTTGTATCCATTGCAGATCAAGACCAATTTGAACGGGACCAAGATGCAATCGCCAAGCACGTGCCCATGTTCGGCATCAGCGCACAACACCGAGGCATGCCATACACAGAAACTACCCGTTAGGGCATCGTGGAGTCCTGGTGGGAAAGGCACGCGATGTTGCCGGCCGGAGAGAGGATCCCACACGACGGCCTCGCGCCGACACTCGTTGATCAGGACAGCGAGCCCGTTGCGGCCGCCCATGAAGCGCCACTGCTCCATTGAGCTGCGGCTCTTGGGCATGGAGAAACGATGGGCATGTATGCGGTCAGGCAGTTCCAGGACGGGTTTGAAGTCACAGAATACGCCATATCTTTGGCTGAAGAAGCCGATGAGTGGGGGTTTTCCATGGTGTTTGCGGAAGCGTTGGACGAATTGGGGGTCAGAGAGGATGCTGCGCCAGCGCTTGCAGACGGCGGACGCACGAGGGAGGGAGGGAGGCGCAGGAGGATCTCCTGGAGAAGGTCCTCGTCTTCCAGCGGTGGTGCCGATGCCGGCGAGCAACGGCGGCGGCTCATAGTTCAGTCTATTGTTCCTGAAAACAAAGATGGGAAGAGAATCATCAATCAAGACTGTTAAAACCAAATCAAAACTGGGAAAGCAGGAGGTAGAGAGGAGTAATAGAAACCAGGGGCACTCACCGTTTCTTCTAGGGGCTGGATCAGAGCGCCGCCGTTTTCTGCCTCGATCCTCGAGGAGCTAGGGTTAGGGTAAGGGCAAAGGACGCTGGGGCAGGGACGAACGGAGGAGGCAGGGAGAGGTGCGGTCGCCGGAGGGAGAGGCGCGGCTGCCGGAGGGATAGATGGGGCAGAGAGCAGGAGGAGCGCGGTGCAGGGGCGCGGGAGGGACGGCGGCGGCTGGCCTCCGGTGCTGGGAGAGGCGCACAGGTCTGGGAGAGAGATTCGATCTGTGAGGAGTTTTTTCCACTCTCTGATGGGGAATGCGACACTGTACTACTGTATTTTACAAACCGCAGCTATTTTTTTTTACCAAAACGCAATTACTCTGGTGGAATATGACCATCCACAAAAATATGGGAAAAATTCGGAGCCTTATTAACAACGAGTTTGAGCACCCTAAAAAAACGAATTTGAGAGCAAGAGGAGCGTCCTGCAACCACAATTTAGTCTAACGATTAGCTCTGAAAATATATACTATAGTGTATTAAACAATATTGTGAGTAAGAATTATAAAACCTTGCGCATAAACAGTTTTTTCCTGACAAAATGCATAAACTGTTTCATGTATTACACACACTCGATGATGTCAAGCAGGTATTAGTACTACGATGAAGCAGGTACGTCCATCTGCAAGCCATAACGACGAGTAGTCCATCTGAAGCATGCGAGAATGCTTCCCTCCCCTCCGGAGGCGTTCCCGAGGATGCCCCCGGGAGACAACCCTAGCACCGCCGCCCCCGTACCATTGCCTTGCCCCCCTCCCTTGCGGCTGTCGGTGGCGTCGCCGGACAAAGGCCACGTGGCGCAGGCAGCGGCGAGGCGGCTTCTTCCTGCGCGCGGGTGGCACACATTGGGGGCGGCCTCCCCTGCTCGGTGGCGTCGGGCGCCAGCCGGCCTGTGCTTCGGCTTCCCTCCTCTTTAGCGTCCCGATGGGCTGCCAGGGCCGCCTCCTCCCCTCCTCCCCCCTCGACCTCGACTCGTGGGGATCTGGAGGCCTGGGGGCGAGCTGGCGGCGGATCTGGCAGCCCCTACACAGATATGGCTGGTAGTGGCGGTTGGCAGCGGTAGGGGTGACCGGCGGCCCTTCTAAGGTGGTGGTGCTGCAGCTGGTGTTTGCCCTGCAACGGTGGGGTGGCTGGGCACCGGATGGACCTGGCCAGGGCGTGGAGACGCAGGAGTTGTGGTGCTAGTTGACGATTACTTTGGAGGCCTTCTTCGGCGGTAGGGCGCGGTCGATCCGGCGGCTCTCGATGGCGGATGGGTGGCTACCTCTTCCTTGTGTGGTGCTGGCTAGAGGGAGGCTGCTGGACGGACGGGTAGATCGACAACCTGTCACCGGCATAGGGGTGCGCCAATTCGAACGGGATCTGCTCCACCCTCCTCTTTTGCTAGCCTAGTGCCTCCTTGCCGTTGATCGTTGTTCGGGGAGGGTCGGTCAACGGCAGTTTCGATGGTTAGGGATCTGTCAATCGCCTCAATTAAAGCTCGTGCCTTTAATGGTCTCCGGAGTGTCTAGATGCAAGGGGGTGGCCTTGGTGGAGGGAGTTGCACGCTCGTGGGCGGAGCTTGTGGCTCGGGCACTAACGGGCTTGTTGTCATGGACGCATGGGCGGCATGAGGGCAGGCCTTCGACCTTCTCGGGGGTGGTGTGGCCGACGCTTTCATATAGGGTCGTACCCCAGGCGGAGGCGGAGGGTGGTGGCCGGGGTGAAAACTTCGTCCAGATAAAGCGGGACAAAAGTCTTCTTCGGTAAGCATGTAAAACCTTCTAAACCATGATCCCGCTTTCAGACACCAAAACAGTTATGCCACCAAGCTCTCCGGCCAGCAAACAGAGCCTTGAGACATCACAAACGCTTAGCCCCATCAGATTCTAGGAAAGAAATGTGCTTTGTCTTCACTCCTCATCTCAAAATAGTGGAGCACCGGATCGACTATCGATAGCTCCATGGCCGGAGTGAGTCTTGGTGTTGCTAGTGTGCTCAGTAAGCCCAGATTCTTGCCAAACTCTTTTCTCTTGATCCTTTGTGACTCGCGCTATGATTTTCATGTGTGCTTGTTTTAACAATGAGGGTTTGAACTTTGAATCTGCAGAGGTAATTTGGGGATTGGATTGCCCACCGGGTTCATTGCGCGCAACCTGTTCAGCGGAATACCACATGCACGCCCCTGGATTTTTAGTCCGGCTCTCTAGTCCAGATGGTCTGTAAAGGTTTCGGTGAGGTGAGTTAACTTTAAAGTTTTAATATCGGTGCTCTCTTTTGAGCAAGTTCATGCATCTTTGCATCCTGCACGGGACTAATATGTGGGCACATGAACATGGGTAACATCATAATGACAGACTACAATCAGGCTGTTAACTGGAAGGTGCTGTGCCTCTGCCTCTTTTTTGCATCCGTTGATCAGAGGTTGTACGTACATGGCGCTATGTTAGGATTAAGAACAATAAATGGTCCAACTTGGTTAATGTGACATTTGCGTGAAACTTCCCAGGACAATCAACTGGTACAGGACTAGAGAACCCGTAAGTTTTAATGGTGTGGTTTGCTGACTATTGCTAGTACTGTATTTCTTACCCATAAATGCCATACAATCAACTATGGAACTATCATTCCTACTTGTTGTGCTCTATTTGGTAGTCTGGGACAAACCTCTTATCTGTATGGTTCGGTTTAACAGCTGACTGCAAAAATTCGTTATTGTATGGCATTTAATTTGTGTCTTGTTGGCCATGTCTGAATAGAATCTTTTTGTTTTTTAGCGCATTTTAGTAGATTCGTGATTTTTTCCCATCTTGTGTTAGTTAGCACATTTTTTTAGATTGGTGATTCTTTTCCCATGTGTTTATCTGTCAACAAGTCACCACGACGCAAGATTTATTCGTTGTTTTTTTAATTAAGGAGCATTTTCCCCAAATTTAATTTCATTTAATGAAACTTATAAGACAACAATGTCTAATCGACACAAAGGCTCAGTTTTAATAGGAAAGGAAAGGATTACAGAGCCTCAACCTAGGGAGAGTTGTCCAAAAACTCAGAGCACATTGAATCCCCTGATATTGGATCTGTTTTAGCGGGCGCCTTTTCGCTATGTTGTTTTTTTGCCTCCCATCACGGTTTCTGAAATATCCTGAGATCCATATAACTCAGAAACATTTGAAAAAGTTAAGGCAGTTTTAAAACTTCGGTGATAAGCTTGCGCGAGAGGAACTTTTCCTTTGGAAGAACACCGATGCACTGGAACTGTACTATATTCAGTCAATGAAGAGTAGATATATACAGGTACAGAGCACACCGTGCAGCCATGATCTTAACTATTGACGCTGCTAACTCCACTAATCAGGGCATGTGATATGGAGCCATGAGACCCGGTACAGTTTGTTACAGATAGTGGGAGCTACGGGAGAACACTACGTGGGTTCAACGGTGTGTCTGGACGTGTTCCAACACTCTGTCCTACTGGTATTCCCCTTGTCTCACATCATTGATAATGCTTTACTCCTCCCAACCCTAGCCGCCACTCCTCCTCACCCCCCACTTCTTCCCTTCCTCGCCGCCGCCTGAGGCAGCCGCCGGGCAAGCCCGGGGTGCCAAGGATGGTGGCGGCGGGGCCTCGGTTGCCCTGCCTCGGCGTGGGGAACCCCGGATCTGGAGCGGCGGCTTCATTGGCAAGGCACGGCCGAGCCGTGCGGGCGGTGGATCTGGCGTCCTGGCCGCGCTGGCGGCGGAATCCGGTGGTCGTTGGCGGCCGGCGGCGGCTTCCGCGGCGGTCGGTGCGCGCGATCTGGCGCCTCCCCTCCTCCTTTGTTCGGCGTGCAGGTCAGCCTGGTCGGGCCGCGCTTCCTCTTGGTCGCCGGTTCTGTATAGGAGGCGCTGCTGGTGGCGGGGATCTAGTTCGGGCGAAATCCTTGGCCAGCCATGACTGGCCGTGCCGACGGCGACGCCTGAGGGCGCCGTTCCCCTCCTTGAAGGCGTCGGTATGGACTGATCTCCTCACTTCCCCTTCCCTAGGTCTCTTGGGCGAAAGCCCTAACTTTGTTGGGCGGCGGCGGCGCTCACGGCGCCGTTCCTTTCTTGAAGGCGCCGCTTTGGGAACCTTGGGGTTGGGTGGCGCTTGTGGGTGGTGGGCGACGGCGGTGTTGCGGCCCTATCCTAGCATGGATTTACGTCCGGTGCTTGGAGATGGACTCTCGTAGGTGGAGGCCATCGACTGGCGTTGTGGTGGCGTCAATGGCGGAGGACCTGCCAAGGCTCGCGTAGGTGGAGGTCGTCGTTTGGCGTCATGGTGGCGTCGATGGCGGAGGACCTGCCAAGGTTGTCACCTCAATCTGCTCTGAAGATGGACCGGTGGAAGATGGCGGCGGCGACGACACATGTGAGTGTGTCCGAACGGTTTGAGCCCCGGCCCCAGCAGATGGATCGGTCGAGGCCTCCGGCTTTAGATGTTAGGCTTAGGTGAGAGGTCTGGGTATGTGGCCCAGCTTGCTGTGACGTCCAGGTAGTTACGCTACAGTAACCCTCCGCCAATGATGCCACGTCACTACGATTAATGTTGATAGTCTTGCGATGGTTCAAATCCCGTTCAAAATTCAAAATTGAAATAAAGTCAAACAATAAAAGTTTTTCAAAATTTAAAACAAAAATGTTCGGGAGATGCCATATTTTACATAAGTCAATATGGTGTAATAGACACAATTTTATAAAATGCCTAAGTATTTTAAAATAAGTAAAAACAGAAAAGGAAAAGAAATAAAAGAAAGGAAAATACAAAAAGAAAGAAAAAGAAAAACTAAAACAAAAAAAAAGAAGTAGGGAGAAACCCCCCGTCCTTTGGGCTTCGGCCCACCAGGCCGCAAACCACCCCGCCGCCTTAACCACCCCCACTCCCCCCCACTGGCCACCGACACCCCCCACTCCTCTCCCGCAAATATCTCCTCCGCCTCCTCTCTCCCGATCTGGATCGGGATCGAGAGGAGGCCACCGACGCGCCTCGCCGTCCCCATCATCAATCCCGCCGCCCGTCGCCCCATCCCGCCGGCGTAGAAGGCCCCCACGCCACGG
>NC_041386.1:600092068-600093511 GCF_002162155.2 Triticum dicoccoides | reverse complement strand
CTCCATCGCCGACGCCCGGCTCTCCGTCCTTCGGCGGCCGGCCTCGCCCCGAGTGGATCTGGATCGGGGCAACCGACGCCCCGACCCGTCGCGCGCCATCGCCCCTCCACCCCGACGTCCCAGAGCAGCTTCGCCGGACCTCCTCGCCGGACTGCCGCCGCCTCGTCCTCTCCCTCGACGGACCTCCTCGAACCTCCCCGAGCCCTCTGCCTAGACCCCACGCTCCCGCGGTGAGCTTCTGCGCCGAACGCGCCGACCCTTGTCCCCCTTTCGACCTCGTTGACCTAGTCGCCGCCGCCCCTGTAGTTCGTCCCGCGCCTCGGTGTTTCGCCCCCTGCCCGCGTGTCCCCGCGGCCCGTGCGCGCCGCGGCCGCGCCATGCCTCACTTCGGGGACGCGCTCGCCGCGCCCGCGACCTCCCGTGGCCGCGCCCAGAGTTCTGCTCCCCTGCGCCGGCTCCACTTCCTCCGCGCCCTAGCCGCACCCACCTACACCCAGCCGCCCGTGCCTACTCCCGCCGCCACTCCCGCTGCTGCACGGCTCCGCCGCCCTGCGCCACTCCGGTCGGTCGTGCCTCGCCGGCGCCAAACGCCGAGCCGGCGCCAAACGCCGAGCCCCACCATGTGGCTGGCCTTGCCCAGTGCCCAGTCGGGCTCACGCCCGCACCCGCACCGCCCTTTGCCCGCTAAGGCCTCCGTGCCTTTGACATGTGGGGCCGCCCCCAGAACGTTTTTAGAAAATAAATAAATAAATATGTATATATAATAAATAAAATAATTAATTAGTAATAGAAATAATTAATTAATTAATTAACTAAATCAATTAAGTTGATTAATCCTAATTAATTAATCTAATAAACATGTTAGTTTAATTAAACAGTAATTAGTTTAACTAAAACTCTAATTAACCTAAACAGAGTATGACAGATGGGTCCCACTGGACCCACGCGTCAGTTTGACCCAGTCAACCACTGTTGACTGCTGACATCAGCATGACATCATGCTGATGTCATAAATCTAATTTCGAATTAAATTAAATAATTAATAAAATCTTTAGAAAATCATATCTTTTAATCCATAACTCGGATTAAATTATTTTCAACATGAAAGTTGCTCAGAACGACGAGACGAACCCGGATACGCAGCCCGTTCGTCCACCACACACCCCTAACATATCAAACCCGCAACTTTCCCCCTCCGGTTCATCTGTCAAAAAAACACGGAACACCGGGAATACTTTCCCGGATGTTTTCCCCCTTAACCGGCATCACCTCATACCACGTTAGGGCCCGCCTAGCATCGTTACTTGTCTTGTCATGCATCGATATGCATCTGTTTACATGGTATTCATTGTTTCTTCCCCCCTTTTCTCTCCGGTAGACTACGAGACCGACGCTGCTGCTGCCCAGTTCGACTACGGAGTTGACGACCCCTCTCTCTTGCTA
>NC_041386.1:600085433-600091874 GCF_002162155.2 Triticum dicoccoides | reverse complement strand
CCCTTGATCACCAGATATCGCCTATTCTACTCTATACTGCTTGCATTAGAGTAGTGTAGCATGTTACTGCTTTCTGTTATACCTATCCTGATGCATAGCCTGTCCTTGTTACTACTGTTGTTACCTTTACCTGCAATCCTATATGCTTAGTATAGGATGCTAGTATATTCATCTGTGGCCCTACATTCTTGTCCGTCAGCCGTGCTATACTATCGGGCCGTGATCACTCGGGAGGTGATCACGGGTATATACTATATACTTTATACATGATACATGTGGAGACTAAAGTCGGGTCGGCTGGTGGAGCACCCGCGAGTGGATCTTTGTGGCGGAGCGACAGGGCAGGTTGAGACCGCCTAGGAGAGAGGTGGGCCTGGCCCTGTTCGGCGTTCGCGGATACTTAACACGCTTAACAAGATCTTGGTATTTGATCTGAGTTGGCTACGAGCCTATACGCACTAACCAACTACATGGGAAAGATATGGGCACTCGGCGTCGTGGTATCAGCCGAAGCACTTCGTGACGCCAGCGACTGAGTGGGGCGCGCCAGATTGAAACGTAAGCCTGCTCTTGTATTAAGGGGGCTAGTTCTGCTTCCGGCCGCCCTCGCAACGTGCAAGTGTGCTATGGGCGATGGGCCCAGACCCCTGTGCGCTTAGGTTTAGACCGGCGTGCTGGCCTCTCTGTTTTTCCTAGGTGGGGCTGCGACGTGTTGATCTTCTGAGGCCGGGCATGACCCAGGAAAGTGTGTCCGGCCAAATGGGATCAAGCGTGTTGGGTAAGTTGGTGCACCCCTGCAGGGAAGTTAATCTATTCGAATAGCCGTGATCTTCGGTAACAGGACGACTTGGAGTTGTACCTTGACCTTATGACAACTAGAACCGGATACTTAATAAAACACACCCTCCCAAGTTCCACAGACAACCCGGTGATCGCTTTTCCACAGGGCGACGAGGGGAGGATCGCCGGGTAGGATTATGCTATGCGATGCTACTTGGAGATGCTACCTGGAGATGCTACTTGGAGATGCTAGTTGGAGGACTTCAGTCTACTCTCTTCTACATGCTGCAAGAGGGAGGCTGCCAGAAGCGTAGTCTTCGACAGGATTAGTTATCTCCCTCTTATTCTGGCATTCTGCAGTTCAGTCCACTGAAATGGCCCCCTTACACATATACCCATGCATATGTACTGTAGTTCCTTGCTTGCGAGTACTTTGGATGAGTACTCACGGTTGCTTTCTCCCCCCTTTTCCCCCCTTTCCTTTCTTCCTGGTTGCCACAACCAGATGCTGGAGCCGTGGAGCCAGACGCCACCGTCGACGATGACTCCTACTACACTGGAGGTGCATACTACTACGTGCAGGCTGATGACGACGACCATGAGTAGTTTAGGAGGATCCCAGGCAGGAGGCCTGCGCCTCTTTCGGTCTGTATCCCAGTTTGTGCTAGCCTTCTTAAGGCAAACTTGTTTAACTTATGTCTGTACTCAGATATTGTTGCTTCCGCTGACTCGTCTATGATCGAGCACTTGTATTCGAGCCCTCGAGGCCCCTGGCTTGTATTATGATGCTTGTATGACTTATTTTATTTGTAGAGTTGTGTTGTGATATCTTCCCGTGAGTCCCTGATCTTGATCGTACATATTTGCGTGCACGATTAGTGTACGATTGAATCGGGGGCGTCACAAGTTGGTATCAGAGCCAACTGCCTGTAGGAATCCCCCTTCCACACTCCTTGGCCGAAGTCGAGTCTAGACATTGCAAAACTTTTACTAACATGGTTGTGTGTCTTACGGGCACACGTCGCCATTTGGGTGGTAGTAGGATCTTTTACTCCTCGACCTTTACTCTGGGACTCTGATCTCTCTCCTATTCGGGTTTAATGAATTTACTAAAATCTAACTTTAGGATCTCGTTACTACTTCCTCCTGAAGAACCCCTCACTACAGGTGATTGCTCCGTGAACCAGAAGGATTTGAAGATACTCTCCGATATTCTCTCGAGACCTTATGCCTGTCGCTTTTGCAATTCCCTACCACCGAAACATCCCTATGGATAAATACTTACACCTGTCGTTCTTACTTTTATTCCCAGTTGATCTTGTTATTACAAGATACCCCGAAATTCTCTCTAATGTTCCGAGAATCCTTTTGTGCCTACTGCCTTGCAGTTCCTTGTCGCCTGAATACCCCTACGGATAATTTCTCGCACTTACCGTGTATCCACTCATCCCCAGTTGATGCATGTATGTCACGAATCCTCGAAATACCATTCGATCTTCCGAAAATCCTGAGCATCCTATTGCTCTTGAAATTCTTGATTACTTGCATTATGGTTAATCCCATAAGTCTAGTAATCTTGTTGACATCCATTGTCATTATCATTTGAGTTCGTTGATTCGATTTGTTGCGAATGCTCGCAATCCTCAAACGGATCCTAGAATTCTTCCTTCCAGCTCAGACGTCATTTTTGAACATGAGCTGGTTCTCGACCAATCAATCGCCGTCGATTGTGCGCCTAAGTCTATTGAACTTATCCATCCTTGGTCAGAGCGTCTGCTTCTGATCCTTTGTTTTGGAAATCATAATTCCTTTGTTATCTAAGCATCAAATTATTCAGTTGTCCTATAATATGATGCCCGTGCATTCTTTCTTCCTCTGATAGAGTACCGATACTCACATCAGCTCCGTTGTGGATCGCCCGATCCATTGTTGGATTTTACCTGACAACGCCCTTCATATTCAATAACCATGTGAGCCTTTCCTCTGATACATAATGCCTTTGGTAAATTGTATCCTCTGCTTTCTCAACCATGCTCTGCCTTCGAGCTTGAGTTAATTACTTCTAAAGATTCTAGTATATGATTCTGAGTTGCCCCGATGGGTTGAACCTATGCCTTCCTTAATATGTGTGAACTCGGAAGTTTTCACGAGTCGTACTCATCTGGTATTTCACCAGGTAAAACTTTCAACACTAATGCTTTTATCAAAGCGAGAAGTGAATGGAAGGTTATACATTGAAGAAGTGGGAGTCGACCTTGAACTTTGTGTTCATACCCATGGACGCGATGTATATCCTATCATGGAAGCTTCTTGTAATAAAAAATGTTTCCTTGATAACTAACATATGGTATCTGTGAATTGATCCCTTGCAACCGTGGTTCCGACCATATTTTCTTCTTGATTCCATTTCTCGGACAAGTTAGAGTACTTGTCATCTGTAGAGCATTACCCTAGTCCAACCTCTACTTTGATTTGTCGTCGAGTATTACCCCCCTGGTATCTCGAGATTATCATGGAACTGCATAACTTCTTATGAGTTCTTCATCAAGTGCTACCTTCCAACTAATTCCAATTTTTCACGGGCTCTGAGTTATTATACACTCAAAGACATCGATAACTGAACCGAGTCCGCACTACGGTTCAACAACTCTTCAGTAAGCTTCTATAAATACGAGTTTGTACCCGATCACGCCATTCCTAGCCTGTTTGGCTATATCATTGTCGTGATGATTTTAACTGTGCTACCCGGTCCTTCTTCTCGGAGCACAATTTTCGACGATGAACTAACCTTACGTCGATCCTCATCGTCATATCATTTCGCCTTGAACAACAAGCTTGGTTTCGAGTTTGTGTCGTACCCTTGGTTCCAATAACCTTTCACTTCATCATTACTTTGACTTGATGTCGTCGCCGATCGATTACATCTTCATGAACTCTCGCGACAAAGGTGTCGTGATCATCAACATTCTGAGCTCATCCATGATATCAATTGAATTCATGATGAGAAATACCATCCTTGCCCTCGATGAATTGTATTATCATCGACCACTTTATTGCCTTCCCACCAACACAAGCTTGTTCATGCTTGGTGTTATACCTTGAGTTCCTTGCTACCCAACATTTGATCTTCCTTACCTCGGAAGTATTACCATCTCTTTTTGTCAAGAATGTGGTGGGAATTTCACCACCTCTTAAGAATTCTTGATATCAAAATTCTTCTTGCCATCTTCGTTCATTTCTTGGTCCCCGTGTTAATTCCAACAAGTGAACGGTGTTGTTTGGATTCTTTCCTTCTAGCAACCCTATTTCTTTGAAGTTAATGGTCGAAAGTTCATTCTTAGGCTATTGATTATTGAATCACCATTCTGACATTGGTCGTGCAACCCAACCCATATTTCAGGCGCACCTTTCAACCAATGTTTAATTGGGTATGTTCTCCTTGAGTATACCTCATTATATTATCTGATCTGACAAATGTTATTTCCTTGTTCACATAATTGTGGAAATCCATCTTTTGAAAATCTCAATGGATTGTCGCTGAGTCCATCAGCCACCTCCTCATCCTCAACTTGGTTTAATGATGAACTATTGCTTCAAGAACCCGCTCCCATAGTTCATTTCCCGAGAATCTTGCAATGTCATTTCGTCGATTTGCGTTGCACCTTTTCTTCTCAGGTATCCTAAGTCTGAGGTATCCTGACACCAATCGGATCTGAATCTCGGTCAAATATGATGGTTGGGACAACTTTCCAAGAGTTATGATGTTGATCCTTTGATGACTCGGTAACATGATGTCATGCCTAGCACCCCCCCCCGGCTGGAGGACCTATCTTTATAGATACCTTTTCAGCAAGGTTATCCATTCGTCCATGAGGAAATTGTAAGACTTATTCTACAAGTTATTCCTGATGGATCCTTCGTGTTTCCAAAGTCTGGTCTTCACCTGAAGACCATGTCAATGCTATCTTGAAGCATGTCAATGGTACTCCGATTTTCAACAGGAACATTTGAAGCACGATGCTAAATTTTATTTATCACTTATCCTAAAACCGTTGTATGGGTAATATCATGAGATTCCTTCCCCCTTACCTAAATGGTTTTCTACTTTATATCCTGTCATGGATATCTTGCTCTGCTTGTCCTTGGGAAGGATTTACCCCTGAAAGATGTGTTTAAACACATTTTCCTTTCCATTGTTCTGTTTAAACATAATAATCACTTTTCCTTTCCATTGGTTTGTTTAAACCTTCTTGTGATCTATATAATATAAGCAGTAATATCCCTGCTTATGTAAACACCTCGGTGTACCATCTTGCCTGGTGTAACCCTGTTACTATTGTTGATGATATTTCGGTAACCCCCATTGGACGAGAACTTTGCCTATTGGTCCGCCTCGTTCAACGAGCAGGAAGATGGTTCTCTTTGTCCCTCGCCCTTGGTACCGATGTTGTTGCCGACATAACCGACAGACTATCCTCTGACATGCCTTCCTTACATGATCGTGTAAGACGTCATCGCCTTCCTACTTTTAATCGACATGGTGGGCCCATAACCCACAGGTCCACTGGATCGAAATCTGACTCTTCTTTACAACCCGGATTCTAATGTATCCTTTGCACCTGGCTTCGTATGTGATTCACAAGCTAAATGCCATACCAGTAATCATCCTGGAATGAAACACCATGTTATACTCGTTGTTCAAACCCCCATTCCAGCTTCTGTGTAGTCATCGAATGATTGCCTAACCGTTTGAAACTTTGGTACCATCGTATATTGCACTCAACAAATTCGTTGGGATACAACTCGTGGGGTACCTTATGTGTTTCCCATTGAGTTCACCGACAGATGCCCAACTTTGTGGAGATGCGTTCTTCTGGAGTTTTTTTTCCTTCGTCGTGTTCATAGGATGATGGAGATCCCGAAGAAAGGATGACAACTTGATCATGGTGACTTGAAGCAGAGAAATGAATACATCAATGTATTGGATCGGCCTCATCGAGAAGAGCAAGCCAGCATGAGAAGAACCGCTAAATTCGTTACCAAACTTTCCCCCCTTACTCCACCGCCTAAATCTCGGGACGAGATTTCTTGTAGTGGAGGAGAATTGTGATGCCCGGGTAGTTACGCTACAGTAACCCTCCGCCAATGATGCCACGTCACCACGATTAATGTTGATAGTCTTGCGATGGTTCAAATCCCGTTCAAAATTCAAAATTGAAATAAAGTCAAACAATAAAAGTTTTTCCAAATTTAAAACAAAAATGTTCGGGAGATGCCATATTTTACATAAGTCAATATGGTGTAATAGACACAATTTTATAAAATGCCTAAGTATTTTAAAATAAGTAAAAACAGAAAAGGAAAAGAAATAAAAGAAAGGAAAATACAAAAAGAAAGAAAAAGAAAAACTAAAACAAAAAAAAGAAGTAGGGAGAAACCCCCCGTCCTTTGGGCTTCGGCCCACCAGGCCGCAAACCACCCCGCCGCCTTAACCACCCCCACTCTCCCCCACTGGCCACCGACACCCCCCACTCCTCTCCCGCAAATATCTCCTCCCCCTCCTCTCTCCCGATCTGGATCGGGATCGAGAGGAGGCCACCGACGCGCCTCGCCGTCCCCATCACCAATCCCGCCGCCCGTCGCCCCATCCTGCCGGCGTAG
>NC_041386.1:600070301-600085105 GCF_002162155.2 Triticum dicoccoides | reverse complement strand
CGCCTCCATCGCCGACGCCCGGCTCTCCGTCCTTCGGCGGCCGGCCTCGCCCCGAGTGGATCTGGATCGGGGCAACCGACGCCCCGACCCGTCGCGCGCCATCGCCCCTCCACCCCGACGTCCCAGAGCAGCTTCGCCGGACCTCCTCGCCGGACTGCCGCCACCTCGTCCTCTCCCTCGACGGACCTCCTTGAACCTCCCCGAGCCCTCTGCCTAGACCCCACGCTCCCGCGGTGAGCTTCTGCGCCGAACGCGCCGACCCTTGTCCCTCTTTCGACCTCGTCGACCTAGTCACCGCCGCCCCTGTAGTTCGTCCCGCGCCTCGGTGTTTCGCCCCCTGCCCGCGTGTCCCCGCGGCCCGTGCGCACCGCGGCCGCGCCATGCCTCACTTCGGGGACGCGCTCGCCGCGCCCGCGACCTCCCGTGGCCGCGCCCAGAGTTCTGCTCCCCTGCGCCGGCTCCACTTCCTCCGCGCCCTAGCCGCACCCACCTGCACCCAGCCGCCCGTGCCTACTCCCGCCGCCACTCCCGCTGTTGCACGGCTCCGCCGCCCTGCGCCACTCCGGTCGGTCGTGCCTCGCCGGCGCCAAACGCCGAGCCCCACCATGTGGCTGGCCTTGCCCAGTGCCCAGTCGGGCTCACGCCCGCACCCGCACCGCCCTGTGCCCGCTAAGGCCTCCGTGCCTTTGACATGTGGGGCCGCCCCCAGAATGTTTTTAGAAAATAAATAAATAAATATGTATATATAATAAATAAAATAATTAATTAGTAATAGAAATAATTAATTAATTAATTAACTAAATCAATTAAGTTGATTAATCCTAATTAATTAATCTAATTAACATGTTAGTTTAATTAAACAGTAATTAGTTTAACTAAAACTCTAATTAACCTAAACAGAGTATGATAGATGGGTCCCACTGGACCCACGCGTCAGTTTGACCCAGTCAACCTCTGTTGACTGCTGACATCAGCATGACATCATGCTGATGTCATAAATCTAATTTCGAATTAAATTAAATAATTAATTAAATTCCAGAAATTAATAAAATCTTTAGAAAATCATATCTTTTAATCCATAACTCGGATTAAATTATTTTCAACATGAAAGTTGCTTAGAACGACGAGACGAACCCGGATACGCAGCCCGTTCGTCCACCACACACCCCTAACATATCAAACCCGCAACTTTCCCCCTCCGGTTCATCTGTCAAAAAAACACGGAACACCGGGAATACTTTCCCGGATGTTTCCCCCCTTAACCGGCATCACCTCATACCACGTTAGGGCCCGCCTAGCATCATTACTTGTCTTGTCATGCATCGATATGCATCTGTTTACATGGTATTCATTGTTTCTTCCCCCCTTTTCTCTCCGGTAGACTACGAGACCGACGCTGCTGCTGCCCAGTTCGACTACGGAGTTGACGACCCCTCTCTCTTGCTAGAGCAACCAGGCAAGCCCCCCCTTGATCACCAGATATCGCCTATTCTACTCTATACTGCTTGCATTAGAGTAGTGTAGCATGTTACTGGTTTCTGTTATACCTATCCTGATGCATAGCCTGTCCTTGTTACTACTATTGTTACCTTTACCTGCAATCCTATATGCTTAGTATAGGATGCTAGTATATTCATCTGTGGCCCTACATTCTTGTCCGTCAGCCGTGCTATACTATCGGGCCGTGATCACTCGGGAGGTGATCACGGGTATATACTATATACTTTATACATGATACATGTGGAGACTAAAGTCGGGTCGGCTGGTGGATCTTTGTGGCGGAGCGACAGGGCAGGTTGAGACCGCCTAGGAGAGAGGTGGGCCTGGCCCTGTTCGGCGTTCGCGGATACTTAACACGCTTAACGAGATCTTGGTATTTGATCTGAGTTGGCTACGAGCCTATACGCACTAACCAACTACGTGGGAAAGATATGGGCACTCGGCGTCGTGGTATCAGCCGAAGCACTTCGTGACGCCAGCGACTGATTGGCGCGCGCCGGATTGGAACGTAAGCCTGCTCTTGTATTAAGGGGGCTAGTTCTGCTTCCGGCAAGGAGGACGGCAAGGAGGTTGCCGCGCCCGGCAAGCAAGCTGCCGGGAAGAAGCCAAAGAATGGACCCAAGCCCGAGACTGAGTGCTTTTATTGCAAGGGAAGCGGTCACTGGAAGCGGAACTGCCCTAAGTACTTAGCGGATAAGAAGGCCGGAAAAACCAAAGGTATATGTGATATACATGTAATTGATGTGTACCTTACTAGTGCCCGTAGTGGCTCCTGGGTATTTGATACCGGTGCAGTTGCTCACATTTGTAACTCAAAACAGGGGCTGCGGAATAAGCGGAAACTGGCAAAGGACGAGGTGACGATGCGCGTCGGGAATGGTTCCAAGGTCAATGTGATCGCCGTCGGCACGCTACCTCTGCATCTCCCTTCGGGATTAGTTTTAAACCTTAATAATTGTTATTTAGTGCCAGCTTTGAGCATGAACATTGTATCGGGATCTCGTTTAATTCGAGATGGCTACTCTTTTAAATCTGAGAATAATGGTTGTTCCATTTTTATGAGAGATATGTTTTATGGTCATGCTCCTATGGTGAATGGTTTATTCTTTATGAATCTCGAACGTGATGCTACACATGTTCATAATGTGAGTACCAAAAGAAGTAAAGTTGATAATAATAGTCCCACATACTTGTGGCACTGCCGCCTTGGTCACATAGGTGTCAAACGCATGAAGAAGCTCCATGCTGATGGACTTTTAGAGTCTCTTGATTATGAATCATTTGACACGTGCGAACCATGCCTTATGGGTAAAATGACCAAGACTCCGTTCTCAGGAACAATGGAGCGAGCAACCGACTTATTGGAAATCATACATACCGATGTGTGCGGTCCAATGAGTGTTGAGGCTCGCGGTGGCTATCGTTATGTTCTCACCCTCACTGATGACTTAAGTAGGTATGGGTATATCTACTTAATGAAACACAAGTCTGAAACCTTTGAAAAGTTCAAGGAATTTCAGAGTGAGGTTGAAAATCAACGTGACAGGAAAATCAAGTTTCTGCGATCAGATCGTGGAGGAGAATACTTGAGTCACGAGTTTGGCACACACTTAAGAAAATGTGGAATAGTTTCACAACTCACGCCGCCTGGAACACCTCAGCGTAATGGTGTGTCCGGACGTCGTAATCGCACTCTGTTAGATATGGTGCGATCTATGATGTCTCTTACCGATTTACCGCTTTCTTTTTGGGGCTATGCTTTAGAGACTGCCGCATTCACTTTAAATAGGGCTCCGTCGAAATCCGTTAAGACGACACCGTATGAATTATGGTTTGGGAAGAAACCTAAGCTGTCGTTTCTAAAAGTTTGGGGATGCGATGCTTATGTCAAGAAACTTCAACCTGAAAAGCTCGAACCCAAATCGGAAAAATGCGTCTTCATAGGGTACCCAAAAGAAACTATTGGGTACACCTGCTACCACAGATCCGAAGGCAAGATCTTTGTTGCCAAGAATGGGTCCTTTCTGGAGAGAGAGTTTCTCTCGAAAGAAGTAAGTGGGAGGAAAGTAGAGCTTGATGAAGTATTGCCTCTTGAACCGGGAAGTGGCGCAACTCAAGAAAATGTTCCTGAGGTGCCAGCACCGACTAGAGAGGAAGTTAATGATAATGATCAAGATACTTCTGATCAAGCTCCTACTGAAATTCGAAGGTCCACAAGGACACGTTCCGCACCAGAGTGGTATGGCAACCCTGTCTTGGAAATCATGTTGTTAGACAACGGTGAACCTTCAAACTATGAAGAAGCGATGGCGGGACCAGATTCCGACAAATGGCTAGAAGCCATGAAATCCGAGATAGGATCCATGTATGAGAACGAAGTATGGACTTTGACTGACTTGCCCGTTGAACGGCGAGCCATAGAAAATAAATGGATCTTTAAGAAGAAGACAGACGCGGATGGTAATGTGACCATCTATAAAGCTCGGCTTGTCGCTAAGGGTTATCGACAAGTTCAAGGGGTTGACTACGATGAGACTTTCTCACCGGTAGCGAAGCTGAAGTCCGTCCGAATCATGTTAGCAATTGCCGCATTCTATGATTACGAAATATGGCAAATGGACGTCAAAACGGCATTCCTTAATGGTTTCCTTAAGGAAGAACTGTATATGATGCAGCCGGAAGGTTTTGTCGATCCTAAGAATGCTGACAAAGTGTGCAAGCTCCAACGCTCGATTTATGGGCTGGTGCAAGCATCTCGGAGTTGGAACATTCGCTTTGATGAGATGATCAAAGCGTTTGGGTTTACACAGACTTATGGAGAAGCCTGCGTTTACAAGAAAGTGAGTGGGAGCTCTGTAGCATTTCTCATATTATATGTAGATGACATACTCTTGATGGGAAATGATATAGAACTCTTGGACAGCATCAAGGCCTACTTGAATAAAATTTTTTCAATGAAGGACCTTGGAGAAGCTGCTTATATATTAGGCATCAAAATCTATAGAGATAGATCAAGACGCCTCATAGGTATTTCACAAAGCACATACCTTGATAAGATATTAAAGAAGTTCAATATGGATCAATCCAAGAAAGGGTTCTTGCCTGTGTTACAAGGTGTGAAATTGAGCTCAGCTCAGTGTCCGACCACGGCAGAAGATATAGAAGAGATGAGCGTCATCCCCTATGCCTCGGCCATAGGTTCTATTATGTATGCCATGCTGTGTACCAGACCTGATGTTAACCTTGCCGTCAGTTTGGTAGGAAGGTACCAAAGTAATCCCGGCAAGGAACACTGGACAGCGGTCAAGAATATCCTGAAGTACCTGAAAAGGACTAAGGAAATGTTTCTCGTTTATGGAGGTGACGAAGAGCTCGTCGTAAAGGGTTACGTCGACGCTAGCTTCGACACAGATCTGGATGACTCTAAGTCACAAACCGGATACGTGTATATTTTGAATGGTGGGGCAGTAAGCTGGTGCAGTTGCAAGCAAAGCGTCGTGGCGGGATCTACATGTGAAGCGGAGTACATGGCAGCCTCAGAGGCAGCACATGAAGCAATATGGGTGAAGGAGTTCATCACCGACCTAGGAGTCATACCCAATGCGTCGGGGCCGATCAAGCTCTTCTGTGACAACACTGGAGCTATTGCACTTGCCAAGGAGCCCAGGTTTCACAAGAAGACAAGGCACATCAAGCGTCGCTTCAACTCCATTCGTGAAAATGTTCAAGATGGAGACATAGAGATTTGTAAAGTACATACGGACCTGAATGTAGCAGATCCGTTGACTAAACCTCTCCCTAGAGCAAAACATGATCAACACCAGAATTCCATGGGTGTTCGATTCATCACAATATAACTAGATTATTGACTCTAGTGCAAGTGGGAGACTGTTGGAAATATGCCCTAGAGGCAATAATAAAAGCATTATTATTATATTTCCTTGTTCATGATAATTGTCTTTATTCATGCTATAATTGTGTTATCTGGAAATCGTAATACATGTGTGAATAACAGACATCAACATGTCCCTAGTGAGCCTCTAGTTGACTAGCTCGTTGATCAACAGATAGTCATGATTTCCTGACTATGGACACTGGATGTCATTGATAACGAGATCACATCATTAGGAGAATGATGTGATGGACAAGACCCAATCCTAAACATA
Organism: Triticum dicoccoides; assembly: GCF_002162155.2. Taxonomy (NCBI): domain Eukaryota; kingdom Viridiplantae; phylum Streptophyta; class Magnoliopsida; order Poales; family Poaceae; genus Triticum; species Triticum dicoccoides. The sequence continues at coordinate 600,079,439 of NC_041386.1, read as the reverse complement.
GCACAAGATCGTATAGTTCGTTTGCTAGAGTTTTCTAATGTCAAGTATCTTTTCCTTAGACCATGAGATCGTGTAACTCCCGGATACTGTAGGAGTGCTTTGGGTATGCCAAACGTCACAACGTAACTGGGTGACTATAAAGGTAGACTGCGGGTATCTCCGAAAGTGTCTGTTGGGTGACATGGATCAAGACTGGGATTTGTCACTCCGTATGACGGAGAGGTATCACTGGGCCCACTCGGTAATGCATCATCATAATAAGCTCAGAGTGACCAAGTGTCTGGTCACGGGATCATGCATTACGGTACGAGTAAAGTGACTTGCCGGTAACGAGATTGAACGAGGTATTGGGATACCGACGATCGAATCTCGGGCAAGTAACATATCGATAGACAAAGGGAATAGCGTACGGGGTTGATTGAATCCTCGACATCGTGGTTCATCCGATGAGATCATCGTGGAGCATGTGGGAGCCAACATGGGTATCCAGATCCCGCTGTTGGTTATTGACCGAAGAGTCGTCTCGGTCATGTCTGCTTGTCTCCCGAACCCGTAGGATCTACACACTTAAGGTTCGGTTACGCTAGGGTTGTAGGGATATGTATATGCAGTAACCCGAATGTTGTTCGGAGTCCCGGATGAGATCCCGGACGTCACGAGGAGTTCCGGAATGGTCCGGAGGTAAAGATTTATATATGGGAAGTCCTGTTTCGGGCATCGGGACAAGTTTCGGGGTTATCGGTATTGTACCGGGACCACCGGAAGGGTCCCGGGGGTCCACCGGGTGGGTCCACCTGCCCCGGGGGGCCACATGGGCTGTAAGGGGGTGCGCCTTGGCCTAATGGGCCAAGGGCACCAGCCCCACATAGGCCCATGCGCCTAGGGTTTAAGGGGACAAGAGTCCTAGGAGGGTAAGGCACCTCCTAGGTGCCTTGGGGGGGAGGGAAACCTCCCCTTGGCCGCCGGCCATATGAGATTGGATCTCCTAGGCTGCGCACCACCCCCCCTTGGCACCCCTATATATAGTGGGGGAGAGGAGGGACTTCATACCTGAACGCCCTGGCCTTTGGTTGCCTCCTTCTCCCTCCCCAACACCTCCTCCACCTCCATAGTGCTTAGCGAAGCTCTGCCGGAGTACTGCAGCTCCATCAACACCACGCCGTCGTGCTGCTGCTGGTGCCATCTCCCTCAACCTCTCCTCCCCCCCTTGCTGGATCAAGAAGGAGGAGACGTGGCTGTTCCGTACGTGTGTTGAACGCGGAGGTGCCGTCCGTTCGGCGCTGGTCATCGGTGATTTGGATCACGTCGAGTACGACTACATCATCACCGTTCTTTTGAACGCTTCCGTGCGCGATCTACAAAGGTATGTAGATGCATCTGATCACTCGTTGCTAGATGAACTCCTAGATGATCTTGGTGAAACGAGTAGGAAAATTTTTGTTTTCTGCAACGTTCCCCAACAGTGGCATCATGAGCTAGGTCTATGCGTAGTTCTTCTTGCGCGAGTAGAACACAATTTGTTGTGGGCGTAGATTTGTCAACTTTCTTGCCGTTACTAGTCCTTTCTTGCTTCAGCGGTATTGTGGGATGAAGCGGCCCGGACCAACCTTACACGTACGCTTACATGAGACCGGTTCCACCGACTAACATGCACTAGTTGCATAAGGTGGCTGGCGGGTGTCTGTCTCTCCTACTTTAGTTGGAGCGGAATCGATGAACAGGGTCCTTATGAAGGGTAAATAGAAGTTGACAAATCACGTTGTGGCTTTAACGTAGGTAAGAAAACGTTCTTGCTAGAACCCTAATTCAGCCACGTAAAACTTGCAACAACAATTAGAGGACGTCTAACTTGTTTTTGCAGCAAGTGGTTTGTGATATGATATGGCCAAAGTTGTGATGAATGATGAATGATCTATATGTGATGTATGAGATGTTCATGCTATTGTAATAGGATTCACAACTTGCATGTCGATGAGTATGACAACCGGCAGGAGCCATAGGAGTTGTCTTTATTCTTTTATATGACCTGCGTGTCATCAAGAAACGCCATGTAAATTACTTTACTTTATTGCTAAACGCGTTAGCCATAGTAGTAGAAGTAATAGTTGGCGAGCAACTTCATGGAGACACGATGATGGAGATCATGATGATGGAGATCATGGTGTCAAGCCGGTGACAAGATGATCATGGAGCCCCAAGATGGAGATCAAAGGAGCTATGTGATATTGGCCATATCATGTCACGTTTATTATTTGATTGCATGTGATGTTTATCATGTTTTGCATCTTGTTTACTTAGAACGACGGTAGTAAATAAGATGATCCCTCACAATAAATTCAAGAAGTGTTCCCCCTAACTGTGCACCATTGCGACAGTTCGCTGTTTCAAAACACCACGTGATGATCGGGTGTTTTATTCAGACGTTCACATACAACGGGTGTAAGACAGATTTACACATGCAAACACTTAGGTTGACTTGACGAGCCTAGCATGTACAGACATGGCCTCGGAACACAGAAGACCGAAAGGTCGAGCATGAGTCGTATAGAAGATACGATCAACATGAAGATGTTCACCGATGTTGACTAGTCCGTCTCACGTGATGATCGGACACGGTCTAGTTTAACTCGGATCATGTAATACTTAGATGACTAGAGGGATGTCTAATCTAAGTGGGAGTTCACTAATAATTTGATTAGTGGAACTTAATTATCATGAACTTAGTCTAAAATCTTTGCGATATGTCTTGTAGATCAAATGGCCAACGTAGTCCTCAACTTCAACGCGTTCCTAGAGAAAACTAAGCTGAAAGACGATGGCAGCAACTATACGGACTGGGTCCGGAACCTGAGGATCATCCTCATAGCTGCCAAGAAAGATTATGTCCTACAAGCACCGCTTGGTGACGCACCCGTTCTCCCTGCGGAACAAGACGTTATGAACGCTTGGCAGGCACGTTTCGATGACTACTCCCTCGTTCAGTGCGGCATGCTTTACAGCCTAGAGCCGGGCCTCCAAAAGCGTTTTGAGAGACATGGAGCATATGAGATGTTCGAAGAGCTGAAAATGGTTTTTCAAGCTCATGCCCGGGTCGAGAGATATGAAGTCTCCGACAAATTCTTCAGCTGTAAGATGGAGGAAAACAGTTCTGTCAGTGAGCACATACTCACTATGTCTGGGTTGCATAACCGCTTGACTCAGCTGGGAGTTAATCTCCCGGATGATGCGGTCATTGACAGAATCCTCCAGTCGCTTCCACCAAGCTACAAGAGCTTTGTGATGAACTTCAATATGCAGGGGATGGAAAAGACCATTCCCGAAGTATTTGCTATGCTGAAATCAGCGGAGGTAGAAGTCAGGAAGGAACATCATGTGTTGATGATCAATAAAACCACTAAGTTCAAGAAAGGCAAGGGTAAAAAGAGCTTCAAGAAGGACGGCAAGGAGGTTGCCGCGCCCGGCAAGCAAGCTGCCGGGAAGAAGCCAAAGAATGGACCCAAGCCCGAGACTGAGTGCTTTTATTGCAAGGGAAGCGGTCACTGGAAGCGGAACTGCCCTAAGTACTTAGCGGATAAGAAGGCCGGAAAAACCAAAGGTATATGTGATATACATGTAATTGATGTGTACCTTACTAGTGCCCGTAGTGGCTCCTGGGTATTTGATACCGGTGCAGTTGCTCACATTTGTAACTCAAAACAGGGGCTGCGGAATAAGCGGAAACTGGCAAAGGACGAGGTGACGATGCGCGTCGGGAATGGTTCCAAGGTCAATGTGATCGCCGTCGGCACGCTACCTCTGCATCTCCCTTCGGGATTAGTTTTAAACCTTAATAATTGTTATTTAGTGCCAGCTTTGAGCATGAACATTGTATCGGGATCTCGTTTAATTCGAGATGGCTACTCTTTTAAATCTGAGAATAATGGTTGTTCCATTTTTATGAGAGATATGTTTTATGGTCATGCTCCTATGGTGAATGGTTTATTCTTTATGAATCTCGAACGTGATGCTACACATGTTCATAATGTGAGTACCAAAAGAAGTAAAGTTGATAATAATAGTCCCACATACTTGTGGCACTGCCGCCTTGGTCACATAGGTGTCAAACGCATGAAGAAGCTCCATGCTGATGGACTTTTAGAGTCTCTTGATTATGAATCATTTGACACGTGCGAACCATGCCTTATGGGTAAAATGACCAAGACTCCGTTCTCAGGAACAATGGAGCGAGCAACCGACTTATTGGAAATCATACATACCGATGTGTGCGGTCCAATGAGTGTTGAGGCTCGCGGTGGCTATCGTTATGTTCTCACCCTCACTGATGACTTAAGTAGGTATGGGTATATCTACTTAATGAAACACAAGTCTGAAACCTTTGAAAAGTTCAAGGAATTTCAGAGTGAGGTTGAAAATCAACGTGACAGGAAAATCAAGTTTCTGCGATCAGATCGTGGAGGAGAATACTTGAGTCACGAGTTTGGCACACACTTAAGAAAATGTGGAATAGTTTCACAACTCACGCCGCCTGGAACACCTCAGCGTAATGGTGTGTCCGGACGTCGTAATCGCACTCTGTTAGATATGGTGCGATCTATGATGTCTCTTACCGATTTACCGCTTTCTTTTTGGGGCTATGCTTTAGAGACTGCCGCATTCACTTTAAATAGGGCTCCGTCGAAATCCGTTAAGACGACACCGTATGAATTATGGTTTGGGAAGAAACCTAAGCTGTCGTTTCTAAAAGTTTGGGGATGCGATGCTTATGTCAAGAAACTTCAACCTGAAAAGCTCGAACCCAAATCGGAAAAATGCGTCTTCATAGGGTACCCAAAAGAAACTATTGGGTACACCTGCTACCACAGATCCGAAGGCAAGATCTTTGTTGCCAAGAATGGGTCCTTTCTGGAGAGAGAGTTTCTCTCGAAAGAAGTAAGTGGGAGGAAAGTAGAGCTTGATGAAGTATTGCCTCTTGAACCGGGAAGTGGCGCAACTCAAGAAAATGTTCCTGAGGTGCCAGCACCGACTAGAGAGGAAGTTAATGATAATGATCAAGATACTTCTGATCAAGCTCCTACTGAAATTCGAAGGTCCACAAGGACACGTTCCGCACCAGAGTGGTATGGCAACCCTGTCTTGGAAATCATGTTGTTAGACAACGGTGAACCTTCAAACTATGAAGAAGCGATGGCGGGACCAGATTCCGACAAATGGCTAGAAGCCATGAAATCCGAGATAGGATCCATGTATGAGAACGAAGTATGGACTTTGACTGACTTGCCCGTTGAACGGCGAGCCATAGAAAATAAATGGATCTTTAAGAAGAAGACAGACGCGGATGGTAATGTGACCATCTATAAAGCTCGGCTTGTCGCTAAGGGTTATCGACAAGTTCAAGGGGTTGACTACGATGAGACTTTCTCACCGGTAGCGAAGCTGAAGTCCGTCCGAATCATGTTAGCAATTGCCGCATTCTATGATTACGAAATATGGCAAATGGACGTCAAAACGGCATTCCTTAATGGTTTCCTTAAGGAAGAACTGTATATGATGCAGCCGGAAGGTTTTGTCGATCCTAAGAATGCTGACAAAGTGTGCAAGCTCCAACGCTCGATTTATGGGCTGGTGCAAGCATCTCGGAGTTGGAACATTCGCTTTGATGAGATGATCAAAGCGTTTGGGTTTACACAGACTTATGGAGAAGCCTGCGTTTACAAGAAAGTGAGTGGGAGCTCTGTAGCATTTCTCATATTATATGTAGATGACATACTCTTGATGGGAAATGATATAGAACTCTTGGACAGCATCAAGGCCTACTTGAATAAAATTTTTTCAATGAAGGACCTTGGAGAAGCTGCTTATATATTAGGCATCAAAATCTATAGAGATAGATCAAGACGCCTCATAGGTATTTCACAAAGCACATACCTTGATAAGATATTAAAGAAGTTCAATATGGATCAATCCAAGAAAGGGTTCTTGCCTGTGTTACAAGGTGTGAAATTGAGCTCAGCTCAGTGTCCGACCACGGCAGAAGATATAGAAGAGATGAGCGTCATCCCCTATGCCTCGGCCATAGGTTCTATTATGTATGCCATGCTGTGTACCAGACCTGATGTTAACCTTGCCGTCAGTTTGGTAGGAAGGTACCAAAGTAATCCCGGCAAGGAACACTGGACAGCGGTCAAGAATATCCTGAAGTACCTGAAAAGGACTAAGGAAATGTTTCTCGTTTATGGAGGTGACGAAGAGCTCGTCGTAAAGGGTTACGTCGACGCTAGCTTCGACACAGATCTGGATGACTCTAAGTCACAAACCGGATACGTGTATATTTTGAATGGTGGGGCAGTAAGCTGGTGCAGTTGCAAGCAAAGCGTCGTGGCGGGATCTACATGTGAAGCGGAGTACATGGCAGCCTCGGAGGCAGCACATGAAGCAATATGGGTGAAGGAGTTCATCACCGACCTAGGAGTCATACCCAATGCGTCGGGGCCGATCAAGCTCTTCTGTGACAACACTGGAGCTATTGCACTTGCCAAGGAGCCCAGGTTTCACAAGAAGACAAGGCACATCAAGCGTCGTTTCAACTCCATTCGTGAAAATGTTCAAGATGAAGACATAGAGATTTGTAAAGTACATACGGACCTGAATGTAGCAGATTCGTTGACTAAACCTCTCCCTAGAGCAAAACATGATCAACACCAGAATTCCATGGGTGTTCGATTCATCACAATGTAAATAGATTATTGACTCTAGTGCAAGTGGGAGACTGTTGGAAATATGCCCTAGAGGCAATAATAAAAGCATTATTATTATATTTCCTTGTTCATGATAATTGTCTTTATTCATGCTATAATTGTGTTATCCGGAAATCGTAATACATGTGTGAATAACAGACATCAACATGTCCCTAGTGAGCCTCTAGTTGACTAGCTTGTTGATCAACAGATAGTCATGGTTTCCTGACTATGGACACTGGATGTCATTGATAACGAGATCACATCATTAGGAGAATGATGTGATGGACAAGACCCAATCCTAAACATAGCACAAGATCGTATAGTTCGTTTGCTAGAGTTTTCCAATGTCAAGTATCTTTTCCTTAGACTATGAGATCGTGTAACTCCCGGATACCGTAGGAGTGCTTTGGGTATGCCAAACGTCACAACGTAACTGGGTGACTATAAAGGTAGACTACGGGTATCTCCGAAAGTGTCTGTTGGGTGACATGGATCAAGACTGGGATTTGTCACTCCGTATGACGGAGAGGTATCACTGGGCCCACTCGGTAATGCATCATCATAATGAGCTCAGAGTGACCAAGTGTCTGGTCACGGGATCATGCATTACGGTACGAGTAAAGTGACTTGCCGGTAACGAGATTGAACGAGGTATTGGGATACCGACGATCGAATCTCGGGCAAGTAACATATCGATAGACAAAGGGAATAGCGTACGGGGTTGATTGAATCCTCGACATCGTGGTTCATCCGATGAGATCATCGTGGAGCATGTGGGAGCCAACATGGGTATCCAGATCCCGCTGTTGGTTATTGACCGGAGAGTCGTCTCGGTCATGTCTGCTTGTATCCCAAACCCGTAGGGTCTACACACTTAAGGTTCGGTTACGCTAGGGTTGTAGGGATATGTATATGCAGTAACCCGAATGTTGTTCGGAGTCCCGGATGAGATCCCGGACGTCACGAGGAGTTCCGGAATGGTCCGGAGGTAAAGATTTATATATGGGAAGTCCTGTTTCGGGCATCGGGACAAGTTTCGAGGTTATCGGTATTGTACCGGGACCACCGGAAGGGTCCCGGGGGTCCACCGGGTGGGTCCACCTGTCCCGGGGGGCCACATGGGCTGTAGGGGGTGCGCCTTGGCCTAATGGGCCAAGGGCACCAGCCCCACATAGGCCCATGCGCCTAGGGTTTAAGGGGGAAAGAGTCCTAGGAGGGGAAGGCACCTCCTAGGTGCCTTGGGGGGGAGGGAAACCCCCCTTGGCCGCCGCACCCCCTAGGAGATTGGATCTCCTAGGGCCGGCCACCCCCCCTTGGCCCTCCTATATATAGTGGGGGAGAGGAGGGACTTCATACCTGAACGCCCTGGCCTTTGGTTGCCTCCTTCTCCCTCCCCAACACCTCCTCCACCTCCATAGTGCTTAGCGAAGCTCTGCCGGAGTACTGCAGCTCCATCAACACCACGCCGTCGTGCTGCTGCTGGTGCCATCTCCCTCAACCTCTCCTCCCTCCCTTGCTGGATCAAGAAGGAGGAGACGTGGCTGTTCCGTACGTGTGTTGAACGCGGAGGTGCCGTCCGTTCGGCGCTGGTCATCGGTGATTTGGATCACGTCGAGTACGACTACATCATCACCGTTCTTTTGAACGCTTCCGTGCGCGATCTACAAAGGTATGTAGATGCATCTGATCACTCGTTGCTAGATGAACTCCTAGATGATCTTGGTGAAACGAGTAGGAAAATTTTTGTTTTCTGCAACGTTCCCCAACACCGAGGCCGGGCATGACCCAGGAAAGTGTGTCCGGCCAAATGGGATCAAGCTTGTTGGGTAAGTTGGTGCACCCCTGCAGGGAAGTTAATCTATTCGAATAGCCGTGATCTTCGGTAACAGGACGACTTGGAGTTGTACCTTGACCTTATGACAACTAGAACCGGATACTTAATAAAACACACCCTTCCAAGTTCCACAGACAACCCGGTGATCGCTTTTCCACAGGGCGACGAGGGGAGGATCGCCGGGTAGGATTATGCTATGCGATGCTACTTGGAGATGCTACCTGGAGATGCTACTTGGAGATGCTAGTTGGAGGACTTCAGTCTACTCTCTTCTACATGCTGCAAGAGGGAGGCTGCCAGAAGCGTAGTCTTCGACAGGATTAGTTATCTCCCTCTTATTCTGGCATTCTGCAGTTCAGTCCACTGAAATGGCCCCCTTACACATATACCCATGCATATGTACTGTAGTTCCTTGCTTGCGAGTACTTTGGATGAGTACTCACGGTTGCTTTCTCCCCCCTTTTCCCCCCTTTCCTTTCTTCCTGGTTGCCACAACCAGATGCTGGAGCCGTGGAGCCAGACGCCACCGTCGACGATGACTCCTACTACACTGGAGGTGCATACTAC
>NC_041386.1:600068762-600070116 GCF_002162155.2 Triticum dicoccoides | reverse complement strand
CACCAGAATTCCATGGGTGTTCGATTCATCACAATGTAACTAGATTATTGACTCTAGTGCAAGTGGGAGACTGTTGGAAATATGCCCTAGAGGCAATAATAAAAGCATTATTATTATATTTCCTTGTTCATGATAATTGTCTTTATTCATGCTATAATTGTGTTATCTGGAAATCGTAATACATGTGTGAATAACAGACATCAACATGTCCCTAGTGAGCCTCTAGTTGACTAGCTCGTTGATCAACAGATAGTCATGATTTCCTGACTATGGACACTGGATGTCATTGATAACGAGATCACATCATTAGGAGAATGATGTGATGGACAAGACCCAATCCTAAACATAGCACAAGATCGTATAGTTCGTTTGCTAGAGTTTTCTAATGTCAAGTATCTTTTCCTTAGACCATGAGATCGTGTAACTCTCGGATACTGTAGGAGTGCTTTGGGTATGCCAAACGTCACAACGTAACTGGGTGACTATAAAGGTAGACTGCGGGTATCTCCGAAAGTGTCTGTTGGGTGACATGGATCAAGACTAGGATTTGTCACTCCGTATGACGGAGAGGTATCACTGGGCCCACTCGGTAATGCATCATCATAATGAGCTCAGAGTGACCAAGTGTCTGGTCACGGGATCATGCATTACGGTACGAGTAAAGTGACTTGCCGGTAACGAGATTGAACGAGGTATTGGGATACCGACGATCGAATCTCGGGCAAGTAACATATCGATAGACAAAGGGAATAGCGTACGGGGTTGATTGAATCCTCGACATCGTGGTTCATCCGATGAGATCATCGTGGAGCATGTGGGAGCCAACATGGGTATCCAGATCCCGCTGTTGGTTATTGACCGAAGAGTCGTCTCGGTCATGTCTGCTTGTCTCCCAAACCCGTAGGATCTACACACTTAAGGTTCGGTTACGCTAGGGTTGTAGGGATATGTATATGCAGTAACCCGAATGTTGTTCGGAGTCCCGGATGAGATCCCGGACGTCACGAGGAGTTCCGGAATGGTCCGGAGGTAAAGATTTATATATGGGAAGTCCTGTTTCGGGCATCGGGACAAGTTTCGGGGTTATCGGTATTGTACCGGGACCACCGGAAGGGTCCCGGGGGTCCACCGGGTGGGTCCACCTGCCCCGGGGGGCCACATGGGCTGTAAGGGGGTGCGCCTTGGCCTAATGGGCCAAGGGCACCAGCCCCACATAGGCCCATGCGCCTAGGGTTTAAGGGGACAAGAGTCCTAGGAGGGTAAGGCACCTCCTAGGTGCCTTGGGGGGGAGGGAAACCTCCCCTTGGCCGCCGGCCATATGAGATTGGATCTCCTAGGCTGCGCACCACCCCCC
>NC_041386.1:600051839-600067585 GCF_002162155.2 Triticum dicoccoides | reverse complement strand
CCAAGTTCCACAGACAACCCGGTGATCGCTTTTCCACAGGGCGACGAGGGGAGGATCGCCGGGTAGGATTATGCTATGCGATGCTACTTGGAGATGCTACCTGGAGATGCTACTTGGAGATGCTAGTTGGAGGACTTCAGTCTACTCTCTTCTACATGCTGCAAGAGGGAGGCTGCCAGAAGCGTAGTCTTCGACAGGATTAGTTATCTCCCTCTTATTCTGGCATTCTGCAGTTCAGTCCACTGAAATGGCCCCCTTACACATATACCCATGCATATGTACTGTAGTTCCTTGCTTGCGAGTACTTTGGATGAGTACTCACGGTTGCTTTCTCCCCCCTTTTCCCCCCTTTCCTTTCTTCCTGGTTGCCACAACCAGATGCTGGAGCCGTGGAGCCAGACGCCACCGTCGACGATGACTCCTACTACACTGGAGGTGCATACTACGTGCAGGCTGATGACGACGACCATGAGTAGTTTAGGAGGATCCCAGGCAGGAGGCCTGCGCCTCTTTCGGTCTGTATCCCAGTTTGTGCTAGCCTTCTTAAGGCAAACTTGTTTAACTTATGTCTGTACTCAGATATTGTTGCTTCCGCTGACTCGTCTATGATCGAGCACTTGTATTCGAGCCCTCGAGGCCCCTGGCTTGTATTATGATGCTTGTATGACTTATTTTATTTGTAGAGTTGTGTTGTGATATCTTCCCGTGAGTCCCTGATCTTGATCGTACACATTTGCGTGCATAATTAGTGTACGATTGAATCGGGGGCGTCACACTTGCACCCCTTCATCATTTGGATATGAGTAGTGGCAGATGTTGCCAAGATGGTGGATTCAGGCATATTGTTGTTATACTTTATAAGGTCCTCGAGAATAATCAATAAAATAGCTACATGCATCTCTCAAATGCAGAGGGTGGGGGTCATCCTCCTTTTCTAAAAAAATGTAAAAAAGAATTGGTTCTAATTGGCTTCTTGCACCATGGGCACAACGGGTCATCTAGTGTCACATGAACTGACGATGCGTTCAGGGCCGACCCTAAGGGGGGGCAGGGGGGGCGGCCGCCCCGGGCCCCCGACATTGAGGGGCCCCCTCCCGACCAATTAGCTAGTACGCAGGCCAGCCCATGAGCTTCTCGAGCCTGGTGGATCGTACAGGCGAGGCCGCGAGGGCACAACCGATCGATCGATCGTCCTGAGAGTTAGACGCACAAGCGCACGGCCGAGATCGTATCTGTATCTCCGCGTATACTGCGCTCATAGTTGTATTGTAGGGAATGTAAAGATCGTCTAATCTCCTGAGTCCCTATTTTCCAAAAGCCCTAATCCAAGGGTCCTATCGCATGCCGCCAACATCTCTCATGGTGCCCTCGCACAGTGAAGGTCATTGATCGATCCGCTGTAATCACATGAGTACATGCCCCCGTCCGGCTTCCCTCAATCTACGTTCCACTGCTATGATCGACAATCAGCTGCTCCTCTCGTCTGCAGCCTGCACATGCTTCCGTCGATCCTGCCACCATCTACCTGAAAGAGGTTTGTTGTTTTCTAATTTTCCTACCCTGGGATGAATGCGCATGTACCAAGATGACTAGTGTTCTAATGATTCAGTCATTATCTAGGACGATAATTATGCCAAAGCGTCCCCTGGTTGCATTAAGAGAGTCATCTTTACAAAGAATGAAGAGAACATCCTTTTGCCGTGCTTCACGGTTACAACGATTGCATAATCAAATCACCTAAAACCATTGAGAGAACTTAACTAGATCTGTATGCTGTTTATTTATGAATTTACCTTCATACCTTAAACCTTGGCTATTTTTGGTTCTCTAGTAGATTTAATATTTATACTATAACATTTTTTTGTTGCAATTACAGAACTTTTTGCATCCTATAAGTCAGTCATGTTTTGTTTCTAGCTTTACCACTAACTATGATACAATCACGGAGATAAGCTATTTACAAAATTTTCAAGAGTAATACTGGTAGTTCGGAGAGAAATTAATGTATGAAACTGACATCAACCCTGTCATAAGAGACTTTGCATCGAGAATTAGAAGAAAATTTAAGGTAATATATGTAAAGTTATCTGATATAAATATTGATTTTGAATGCATTTGAAAAATTCATTAGTAATAGTGATTATTGTCGTTATATTAAAGGGCCCCGAGTTTTTGTTTCGCCTCGGGCCTCGAAAATCTCAGGACCGGCCCTGGATGCGTTCATAAAAAAACATGTAGCGTTTGAACGAAGAAAATCTTGCAGGGCCGTCTCCTTGAACCGAGAGCTCCATAAGTAACTTTAGCAGGCTCGCTGTGTGATGACTGGAGGTTTCAGTTGAGATGCAGACGCCGTCGAAAATAAGCATTTATTCCTGATGCAAATCGTTGCACCATTGTGAGTAGTGAACGCTGAGGCCTTCATTCTCCTTGGTGTAAATTGATTAGTTTGTTCCTAAGCAACAAGATAGTCAGCCTTCCGTTCAATTGACCAATCACCCTTGATCAAAATTAATCGTGTCGTCTGCATATTGCAGCACCAGGAAGTGGGCGATTGTTATTGGTAGGGTTAGCAAGGCGGCCATGATTATGCTGGAATTTAGTCTATTTTGGGCAGCCCAATAACTATTTGAGAAATTTCTAATAAATCCTAGAGGCCCACTTAGCCCATTTGTGCAAGGCAAGGGATACTACTAAAGTTTAGTCCCACATTGCTAGTTTAGTGAGAGTTGGACCTTCTTATAAGGAAGGTTCTTTCCTCACTTGTACGAGCATGAGAACAAGAGGAATATCCACGCGCGCTCCTCCTCCGCCGCCTGCCTCGTCACGCCGCGCCGCGCCGCGCCGCGCCTTGCGGGAATGAGCCGAGCCGATGTCTAAATTTTTGCCACGCACTACGGGTATACGAAAGGCCACTCGGGAGCTGGAAAGTTTTGCTGTAGTGGATATTGAATACGAACGCTGCACCCTTCGGCTGCTGCCTCTTCGTTTCGTCTTCCTCGATCCCTTCAGCTCCCGGCGCAGCCTGTCGCCTCCTTCTCTTGCGCCTATAAAAGGGAGGTCGCTCCTCCCAGAGAGACGTACCAGAACTTCTCCTTCCTCTCGTCACCGGTTCCATTCTGTGAGCTACCGCTATCTTCCTCATCCCGGCTTGCGGCGTGCACCGCGAGTCGGGACAGTAGGCCTCCAAAACCGCACCTCTTTGAGTCCTGTACGGGAGAAGGGTGATAAGGTTTTTGGGGAGCGCTTCGCGCGACTACTGACTTCTTCATCACGGACTCTGACGACTACTTCCCCGACGACGACTTCTTCCCCAACGTCGACGACCTCATCGACGACATGGCTGGAGAGGACATCGACCCCAAGTCCAGTGCTTCTGTTGCTGCTGTCCCGTACGTATTTATGCTCTTTCTGTTAGACGTCCTGCCACAGTTCTTTGCTCTAGTTTCTGTCCTACATGTGTTAGGTTCTACTTCATATATGCAACTTGCTATACTGTCTGCTCTAGATGTGTTTAGTTACAGTTCATATGTGAAGTTGCCGTTTACCTTCTCTTTGACAAATCGCATGACTTGCTTTATCACTGCTATACTAGTCGTGCTCTATCTAGTATTTCTGTTAATAAAATCATTTGGTAAATTGCTCATATTTCCAACAGATTAAACGCGTTGATGCACATCCTTTAAAGAATAAGGTAAGGTGGTAACGGATCCCCATGTGAAACTCCAGATTCAAAAGGAATTGATCCTCCTAAGGAACCATTAAGAAGAACCTTAGCATAGTCAATTTGCAGGATAGCCTTATTCCATTGTACCCGTTTTGTCACCAAAGCCCCCTGTGTTGTATGCTTGTAGCAGGTAATTCAGAATGCAATCCCAGCAGGAAATTCAGGGTTTATTATGATGATGGGTAGCCGCCGCTTTTGCACACACTGAACATGCTCCAAGGCCAAGGCAACGTTTTCCACAATAGCATTCCCTCTAATGAACCCTGACTGCATGTGATGAACAAGATGTGGAGTGTATTGCAGCAACAGAGGTAAAGAAAAGATTGAACATAACAAGTCTTGTGTGACAGGTATTTGACTCAACAACTAGAGCATGACAAGAGATAACGCAAACTACAGCCACGTGACATACTTTCATGTTTCAGATGCAGTATGATAAATTTGCCTGGGCATCACACTTGGACTGTATTTGCCGGAACAAACACTCCAAGAAAACTTGATTCAACTGACGGAAGACATAAAAAAATATTGATCCAGTAGTGTGACATTCTCTGGGGACACCCCAACCATATATCCTCATTTGCATAAATTAGACAAAATTAGTTCTGTAGTACAGAAGTTGCCGATCATACAAACGAACTAAGTTGTCCATGCATGATGCAGCACAGAAGAAACCTGAGAAGTCGCTGACCAACCAACTGTTAGTCAAAAGGATGGTCTCCACTACCTGGTTTCTTAGATCAAAGTACCCAGCGCCCTTCCAGTATCGAGTAAGATCTGACCCGCATCATCGACGGCCAATGGAATCAATAGCCCTGCCACTGTCCAATCCGTCCCCAACCACCGTCAATTGTAACTAGCTGCTGCTTGTGCCATATGGTCATCGTCTCTGCCACCGTCAAGTTCAAGATATGAATAGTACTGCAATGAAATGTGAACTACTGGTACATACATTGTAAAAATATGCATTCTATGAAACCAAGAATTTGTTGAACAAATACTAAGTGCAACGACATTCAGTGCGCCAAAACAGAACAACATGGATATAAAACATAGGAAACATAACACAGAAAAAATAGTTGTTTTTTATGACATTCTGAGAAGCGACAACAAGGTAAAACCAACACATATATGTCTACTGCCATTTCTCAAAAAGAAAAAAATTCGATTGCAAAGATGTCTTTCTAAGACTGATTGGCTTCATCCACCGAACAAGCCAACTAGTCAGACATTCACATAAATACTTCCTATTAAGATCAAAACAATTCATGGATTTCTCTAAGGTAGTACTAACTCAATTTTTGTTAATACTAACAAGCTGATACAGCCAGGAGCAGCCACACCTTTCTCATTCATGAGAGAAACTGAGATTTCATGAACACGCTGCCAAACCAAGGATGAACCAATGAGCAAGCTACCAAATTGCAGACTTGGTTTCACGGAGGAGAGAAGACACCTAAGGATACATGTAGGTATGAACTTTATGCCAATTTTGTATATATATACAGAATCTCATTCCAGTTTGATTCCATTAAAGATGAGCTGGAAGTTGCATCAAAGCTAAACAAACTGGGAGTAAAGTATTGAAAAGCAGGCCTTGTATTACTGCAAAATCAACTAGATAGCTACGGTACATGAGCAACACAAAGATAGTGCGAAGTATGGCCATATCAAATAAGTAGCAACAATGTGACCACATAAAATTGATGTCATTAGTTTTGTACTAAAATAAAACTTACTCATGATTGTAATTTAGTATCACGGTCCGGTGGACTCAAGGCTTTCCTTATATGGTGCCACAACTCTTCGGGCCACAGTGTGGTGAGTAATTATGCCGCCTCCTGTGAGAAGGTCCTCAACATCTCCGTCCGCAGGTCTGTACATGAAAATCTGGTGGGATTTCAAATTGTCTGTGTTGTTCCAATGAGGATCCGGTCTGAGCAGCAGGCGGCTGCCATCATCAACACTGCCAATTGGGACGATAGAGCAGGATCGCATCAACTGAGTGTCTGACAGCGGTGGCGTGTCCAGGTCAATGCGGCAATAGAGATCCCAAGCGCCCGCCTGGTGGTCACGTAGCACCCAGATATCATGGTGGTGCGGCCAGCTACCACCATGGTGGTGCACCCAGATATCATGGTGGTGGTGCGGATGCGTGTGTCGTAGCCAATCCCCAAGTTGTCATGGTGGTGCGGCCAGCTACCAAACGAGTCGTTGGCCTTGGGGAGCGCCGTGATCTGGCCGGTGGAGGGGTTCCACACGTAGTGGTTCACCTTGTACGAGTACACACGGTCGTCGGGGTCGTTGGGGTCACGGATGATGGTGGTGGGCCTGTCTGCCTCCAGGACGACGAGGCCGCGGCACTGGCCGGTGACGGCGCTGACGTGGCGGAGGCGGTCGTCGCGGAGGACGGGTGCGAGGGGGCTGCCGGGCGACCAGGCGTGCACCGTGGTGTCTCTCGAGTTGAACTCCGGGAGGATGAAGAGCCTGGGGGAGCCGCAGCGGTTGGCGAGGCGGAGGTGGCGGTCGACGAAGCCCTGGGAGGAGAGCACGGCGGCCCAGGTAGAAGGAGGCGGTGGCTGGACGAGAAGGAGGCGGTGGGTGGAGATCCAAGACGGCGAGAAGGAGGCGGTGGGTGGAGATCCAAGACGGCGAGGGGCGGCGGCCTGATCTGTTTTGCCAACGCAAGTGTTTTTCTTTTTCTTTTTTGAGGGGTAACGCATGCTTTTTTTTAGCACATGTAACGGAAGTTGTGAAAACGGAAGTTTGGTGTGAGAGTGAGTTGTGGTAACGCATGCTTTTTTTGAGGGGCTTCATGGCTGCGTCTCAGACTTTCGGGCCAGGTAGAAGAGATACACTCGCAGCATATTTTGATGAAGAGTAGATTACTTTCTCACAAAAAATGAGAATGTGAATTACTCCCGAGAAAAAAGAGTGTGAATAAATGTCCAATGTTTTTGTTAATGTTCAATATAATAACTCCACCAAAGTGAAATACTACCTCTGTCCCAAATAGCGTACCAAAAAATTCTTATAGTTTGGGTCAGAGGAAGTACCATTTTATGATGCTATTAGCACAAAATTGTTCTACCTTCAAGTGTGGACTGTACATTCTATTTCTGGTATATTAAAGACATGTAATGAAAACAACTTACCTGAGCGCACTTGGTAGCTGATTGTGTCATTCTTATTTCTAGGAATTTTTAATTCAACATTTGCCAAACGCAGAGTGTGCACATCTGAGAAAGAAAAGAAGTAGAAGAATTTAGGGTGAGATTTTGGTGAAGGATGACTGTTTTCCTCTGTCTTATTACTTCTGGACACTATGGTCCTCCAATATTGATTTCATGATTCTTTACTGGTACACTCTCTGGATGTTCGATCTCCTTACTAGTTTAATTAAGTACAAAGTTACACCCAGGGCGGCGACACATCCCTGCCGCCACAAGCGCCTCCTGAGGCCATCGCCTCCTCACCGTTGCCGGCTGGAGCCGTTGGGCGAAGCACCAGGCGGCCAACGGCGGCGGCAGGCCATCTCCCATCTCTTCTCGCGTCATTGAAGTCCCTGGAAGCTGAGGTGGGCCATCTCCCATATCGTTTCGCGTCATTGAAGTCTCTGGAAGCTGATCAAATCCCTAAGACCTCCATTAAGGCTGGTGACGCCTAGGAGAGATACGGCCGGCTGGCCTCAGATCTCTGGCTGCCACTTGCCTTGGGCGACCTGCAGCGAGTCTCTAACGTGGTCCACCTTGCAGGGGTGGTTATGTGAGGCCCTAGCATCCTCGACTTGATCGGGATTCTTCGAATGCATTATTGCATGGCTTTTTGGCGCAAACTCGGCCAGATCTGCTTGTGCAGCACCAGTCATGGCCAGATCCGGTATGTGTGAGCATCCAATCGGCCCACAGTCTTGCAGGTTCTGCCGAAGCTTTGCGCGGATGCTCAAATGTGATGTGGTGGCAGTCAGCAGTGAGGTGCTCTATCGCCGGTGTAGGTCCGTGTGTTGACCACTCCGACGCTATTATTTGAGAACACTATAGCCAATACAATCATGAATTTATAAAGAAACCACAAAGGTTTTCGGAAATATTCTCAGTGCTTTTAGGACCATTCAGTAGCACACTACCAAGGGCGGTCTGACCTCCATGCCGTTGGAATAAGCCAACCGTCTGCACATGTGCTCACTGGTCAACTACCTGCCCTCATGGCACGGCACACGATGCTTCATCCAAGGAACCTGCACCTGGCGATTTAGGCTAGATGGCAATGGCCAACTCGTATCCTTTCATTTCGATGTATTTTTGTATCTTTTTATCATTGAATTAAGTAAATATGAAATCCTATGGGAATATGAATGATTATAGATTTTGCAATGTCAATTTTTCATAGATTTTACAATGTTATTAATCATGATGTACTTTTGATTACAGGTATAATGGCTAATGGAGTTGGAGGGTGTTGTAGATAGGAAGGGGATTGCAAGTTCAAAGGGGCGAACTTGACGAATGGAGCGACATACTCTGAGCATAGGAATGGGATTGCAAGTTCAAAGGGGCGAACTTGACCTCAGACCTTCGGGTCCATAGTTAGTAGCTAGATGACTTCTTCTCTCTTTTTGTATTTCAATACAATATTCTCCCCCTTTCTCGTGGAGATCTATTCGATGTAATCTTCTTTTTGCGGTGTGTTTGTTGCTACCGATGAATTGTGGGTTTATGATCAAGATTATCTATGAACAATATTTGAATCTTCTCTGAATTCTTTTATGTATGATTGGTTATCTTTGCAAGTCTCTTTGAATTATCAGTTTGGTTTGGCCTACTAGATTGATCTTTCTTGCAATGGGAGAAGTGCTTAGCTTTAGGTGAAATCTTGCGGTGTCCTTTCCCAGTGACAGTAGGGGCAGCAAGGCACGTATTGTATTGTTGCCATCGAGGATAACAAGATGGGGTTTTTATCATATTGCATGAATCTATCCCTCTACATCATGTCATCTTGCTTAAGGCGTTACTCTGTTTTCTTGAACTTAATACTCTAGATGCATGCTGGATAGCGGTCGATGAGTGGAGTAATAGTAGTAGATGCAGGCAGGAGTCGGTCTACTTGTCTCGGGCATGATGCCTATATACATGATCATACCTAGATATTCTCATAACTATGCTCAATTCTGTCAATTGCTCAACAGTAATTCGTTCACCCACCGTAAAATACTTATGCTCTTGAGAGAAGCCACTAGTGAAATCTATGGCCCCCGGGTCTATCTTCATCATATTAATCTTCCATCACTTTATTATTGCCTTTGCTTTTTTTACTTTGCTTTTATTTTACTTTGCATCTTTATTACAAAAATACCAAAAATATTATCTATCATATCTATCAGATCTCACTCTCGTAAGTGACCGTGAAGGGATTGACAACCCATTATCGCGTTGGTTGCGAGGAGTTATTTGCTTTGTGCAGGTACGAGGGACTCACGCGTAACCTCCTACTGGATTGATACTTTGGTTCTCAAAAACTGAGGAAAATACTTACGCTACTTTGCTGCATCATCCTTTCCTCTTCAAGGAAATCCAACGCAGTGCTCAAGAGGTAGCAGAGTCCGACGCCCTAGGCCGACCGTCCCGCACCACATGCTGCTGCTACACTTGCTGCTGCTACTGGATGTTCTGTGGATGCATTGGCGGGCAGTGCTGAGGAGGCCCGGACTGGGTCGGCCCAGCCCTAGCGGCCGGAAGCGCGGCCTTGGCCGACGCAGCCTTGCCAGGGGCGGCGCAGCCTTGGGCTGAGGTGCGTCCCTGGCCGACGGCGGCGGGGCAGGCCTCGGCGCCGGAGGCGGTGGCTTTTGCGACGGGGGAGCAGGCTTGATCGGCGGCGGCAGACCCCTTCGGCGACCCGCCATGTTCCCTGCTGAGATCGATCGAAGCGGAGGAATCCTCCTAGCGTGACCCGGCGGTAGTTTAGGAAACCCCGGTCTAGCGATCGTCCTGATCGTGATTGCCGAACGTGCATGGGGGGACACGGAGTCCAACACGAGCTCATGCAAAGGCCCATTGGCCACGTTGCTCGCGTCCAGCCTCTGGGTCACGGACTGGGCCTCATACCCAGTCTGCCTCGGCCCTAGACTCGGTACAACGAGCTCCAGCCCAGCATCAGCACAAATCTGATTCAAACGCATGCATCGCGCCGCTCGGATCTCACCGGGACCGACGGCCGGCGGCGGCGAGTGAACCTTCGCCGGAATCACTTTTTTTTCTTTTTTCGGGTGACCTTTGTCCACCCATCTGCCGGAAATAAATCCGATAAGGTGACATGAGGCAAACTTACCTTAGGAAGGGGCCCTTTCCACGGCTTGATTACCATCGCCGCTGGTTTGCAGCCCGCCGGCGGCCTTGGCGCGGAGCTCCTCTTGTCCTTGCACCTCTCTCCCGGCATAAACTTGGATGAAGGCGCAACAACATTTGCCACCAACGACGACGAAGACACGGTCTTCTTTGGGTCTTTGGCTGCAACCGGGTGACGATCCTCGACATCCTCTTCTTCGTCATCAACAAGCACCCAAAACCTTCCTCCAATCCCTAGATTCGGTCTGGTGATTTGATGCTCCGAAGTAGTTAGATCGACGATCTCGATCCGCTCCTCCCCTCTAGAAGAAACCTGCAAGCAATTCAGCACAAGAATTTCGAAGAAATCAATATGCAAATGCATACCTGTTTGAATCATCTCACCAGCATGCAGGTACCGTCCAGCCAGGATGTCGTGCTCCTCATCCCTCACCGTCGTCCAACTTGAGTGCGGGTGCATGTACACGAAACCATCCCGCCAGATCTCCACCCTCCGGTCATCTTTGAAACGAATCCTCCAACGCACTTCAGCCGATGGTTTGGCAGACGGATCCTGATCCAGATCTGAATCAGACTCGAAGTCAGCACAACCTGGCGGCCACGGCAGCGCCGAAGACGACGGCAAGGCAGCCGGAACCACGCCCCCAAGCGCCGGCTTGATTAGCGGAGGTGATGCCGCCGGCGGCGGCACAACCACCACCCTCTCTCCATCCCCCTCACGCGCCTGCGTGATTAGCGGAGATGGCTCCGGCGGCGGCGCTCCTGCGGCTCCTCGGCTGACTCCTCGTTCACCGCGGTCGGAGGCTCGGGCGGTGGCTCCGGCGGCGGCGGCTCGGTTGGAGGCGCGGGCGGCGGCTCCGGTGGCGGCGGCTCGGTCGCCTCAGACGCCTCAATCATTCCGCAACACGTTGTATATCTTGAGGACCATACATAATTTGATGTTTCATTACATGTCAATAAAAAATGCCCCTTGTCACAAAAAAACTTTCAATGTTGTTATAATATTTCCTAATTGGGTTGTAATTCAACTTTCTCTATTATATTATACATTTTTATATTTTTCAAGGGCTACTGCGGTAGGTGATAAAAAGGACGACGTGCACAAAAGATAATTAAGAAACAACAAATAAAAGATAGAGAAGGGAATATGATGAAGGAAACTATTAGTGAGCACATAGATAGTAAGATGCTCAACTGAGGAAGGTAATAGTCAGTGATCATATAAGTATCACATTTATTGTATGGATATGCATGCTATTCAAGCATAGGGTTTAATAACATCCAAAGAAAGAAAAACAATCAATGCATTTGGCGTTATATAAACACTAGCACATGGGCATAGCTTTTACGACATATTGGCAAGAACAATAGCAGGGCAAAGAAAAAAAGCTAGCTAACTACTGCAGTTTTCTTTATGGTGCTTATGAAGAACAGCGTGCAGGCTATGTGCTTGGTGGCTCTTGTTATCATGTCTACCGCTTTATTGCCCTCCCATGTAGATGGAAGAATCATGGGTACGTTTCTTTAGTCATATTTCTCTTAATATTTGCATATACGTACCATTGGATGTTACTACTAGGAAGTTGTTGTTGTGATCCTCATCCCCTGCGTGCAGATACGAAGGAGAGGAGCCTCACATCGTGCTTTTTTGGAAACGCTGCACAATCGATCTATGCCGGCAAAATTGTTCAGCACGTGGATATGCTAAGAGTGAAAGCACCTGTGATTCATACAAAGATAATAAATACTGCTGCTGCGCGACGGATTGAAGGATACCGCTGTGATGGATACTACACATCATATCGTCCTACATCTAATTATTTCTTGCAAATAGCAAATAATGACTACCGATGAAATTGATGTAGCAGATTCAATAAACTTTAAATTTTACTAGTAACTGGTTAATGTATAACTGTAGTGTGAGCAAGTGATAAGTTTTCTTTGCCATGGAATTGATGATTCGGTGGGTGGGTGGGTGGGGGTTGATTAAACACCTAAACAGGCATGCCTCTTTCAAGTTTCAGCGAAGCAGTTTCGATCAGATGAAGCGTCGGCCTGTCCTCTCGATCGAGCCGCCCCCGTGTCATCCGAATTGCACACAAGGGATCTCGGAGATAGATCGCCCGCGTCACCCGTATCGTGCCTCTGTCCATTGACCTTCCTTCTGGCAGAGACGAGGGCCTTTTTGGGAGGTTAACGATAGACGCTCAGGCTTTTTTCTAATCGATAGGCAGTCGGGAGCGCCTATTGGGCGCTGCAAGTGCCGGCCAGCGCTCCTGGCGCTTGCACGCGGCGGGTACCGGGCCGGCCC
Source organism: Triticum dicoccoides (assembly GCF_002162155.2). Lineage (NCBI taxonomy): Eukaryota > Viridiplantae > Streptophyta > Magnoliopsida > Poales > Poaceae > Triticum > Triticum dicoccoides. Next base: position 600,055,209 of record NC_041386.1, on the reverse strand, counting down.
ATGAATCAGTGGAAAAATAAAAGCAAACACGAACAGAATGACGCTAATTCGGGCACAACAGGAATCAATTTCTGCATGCCAAAGTTAACAGCTTAGAGCCTTCACCGCTACAGCAAGTTCTGTTTGTTTCATATTATTAGGAAATTACACTATTTGAGGTCTCCTTTAGTACAAACATTAACATATATTCAACTTTGTTCACGTTGATTAATATGAAAAACGAAAAGTTAGCCCAAAACGAAAACGTTTACGAATTCAAAAATGTTCACGGATTTTCAACAAAAAATCACGTAAGTTTCAGCGAAGTTGAAAAAAGTTCATCAAATTTGAAAATAGTTCATCGATTCTTTAAAAAGTTCATCGGATTTGAAAAGAGTTCATCGTTTTTCTTTAAAAAGTTCACCGAATTTGATATAAGTTCATCGAATTTGAAAAATGTTCATCAAGTTTGAAAAAAAGTTCATCGAATTTAATAAAAGTTCATTGATTTTCAAAAATAGTTCATCCAAAAATGAGAAAAGTTCATCGATTTGAGGAAAGAGTTCATCGAATTTCAAAAAAGTTCACGAACTAAAAACTGTGCATTTAAGAAAATAAATAAAAGAAAACGGTAAAAGAACTAGAAAAAAGAAAAAGAAAAAGAACAAAACAAACTGAAAAATGAATAAAAGAGTTAAATGAAGATACAGTAAACAAATTGGTTAGTGGCCTGATGGTGGTGCCGTGTTTGTTTGTGAAGGAGGTCGTGGGTTCGAATCTATGGTGCTGCATTTAATTTTTAGGATTAACCCTTGCCCACGTTGTGCGCGGCGTAGCGGCGACGGCCGCCCTCCCCCTCGAGCCCTCCCACCTCCCACCCACCTCGCCGCCATCCACAGCGCCACCAGGCAAAGCCTGGCCGGCAGGTGGGCGGTGTGACTTCTTGCCCTTCGAGCATCTCCACCAGCGCACCGGCGCAGGACAGATGGGTCGCGAGGCGGCGTCGGGTTTACGTGGGGTCCAGTGGCACGACGGGTAGGCTACCCTTGCCGACGTCGTGCGCGGCGCAGCGGCGACGGTGGGATCCCATCTCGCGGCTTGGTGACAGCTACGTAGTGGGCTCGGCCAGGTGGTTGCAGGTTCCGCGGGGTTCAGATCGGATCTTGATCTGATGCTGGACGTGGTCGGCTGGCGCGGGGTGGTGGTCTTCACCGCTGGCCACATCGGATCGGCTAATTCGGTGTCTGGATATCTACTATGGATGTTGGGTTGAGCCCCATGGCAATCTCATTTGTGTAGGTTTCGGCTCTTGGCTCGCTGCCGGATCGGGAGCAGGCGAAGGTTTGGTGGTACAGGATGGGGACCGGAGGAAACTTTGGTCGGCTACAGATTTGTCTCATGTATATTATAAAGAGTGTGTTATAAATAGTTCAGTATCAAGCAACTGTACCTAGTCCACTCCTATAATCCAGTGATAATTCTTCACATTTTCTTGCTAATGTGCTAGGATAGAAAAAAGGGCAGGTGGTTCACGGTTTATAGGCGACTGTACCTAGTCCTCTCCTGTAATCCAGTGATAATTCTTTACATTTTCTTGCTAATGCCATATAAGCCATGTGTTCTCCAGGGCACATGGCTTATAAGCCATGTAAGCCGAGTACTCCTTTACGCACATGGTGTATAGGCTGCTCCGTGGCGGTGCCGTCACCCACATCCGTTATAGCCACGTGGCAGATGCCTTTGCCGAGGTCGAGCTATAAGCCGAGTGCTTTTTCAACATATACCGTGTCGTACATATAAGCCTAGAGCTTTTTTGTATGACTCGGCTTACAGATAGCTATAAGCCGAGTACTTTCTAGTTGCCGGGTGTTTTCTCCTGGAGGCTTGGCTTATACGCACATAAGCCGAGAACCCGAAAAAAGCACTCGGCTTATAGTTGTTCACACGGCAAACCGTGATTTTCCTGTAGTACAGATGGCAGGCTTCCTGCCCTATCCCAAGCCATATAAACTCTTCTAGAATCTGTAATACCGTAAAACATATGCAACCATCAATTCATTTAGGAAATTTGGACGTCTCTACATCCATCAGTCCATTTCTTTCAGGCCCCCTCCCCCAAGTCATAACTTTGTAGAGCAAATTGAAACTGCAGTATAACTAACTTTGCAAGGTTATTTTTATTTAATATGTTCAGCTCGAAAACTTAGTGGCTATCACGTGGCCAATGCATGAAGCAAATACAAAGGTGCAAACAAACCATGGATCCAGTTTATGGTTTCAGTGATATATCTCTTCTTAAATTTTCAAATAGGTTAAAGAAAAAGTAAATCAAACTGTGATCTTGACTTATTTCGGTACTAACTTGCATTAGTACATGTAAAAATAGGGCTGCAACATGATGAGTTTCACGTGTAGTGGCACATGTGTGGTTCAGATTTTTTCAGTGAATCAAAGCAATGTGGATCAGTGACGCAATTACTTTCTAAGTTATGTACGCAGTACGCCAAAGCAGAGGTATGGATCAGTGTTGTCTCTCTGTATATGTTGTTAACTCAGATTAAGTTGAGTGCCTACATGTTTATTTGGATATGGTCATTATTATTTTTAAGCCTCTACATCCAAAAACAATCTCAAATTTAACCTTTGGCCTGGATAATTGCTCAAGCAAACAAAGCATACTCCTTAAATTTCTACCAACTTCAAATGAAAAAGAAAGTGCCATCTGCGTGCTGCAACATGCTTATTAGATCACCTTCAAACATATGTGCTACTTCTGCTCTAATAAGATCTGTACTTTTTGCCCTGCCTCACCGCCTTGGTTTGAAAATAAGAACCCAATAGCTAGTAAAACTCAGCACTCAACCAATTTCTTCTCTCGACTGAACATTTAGCTTCAAATGTGGAATTGGCAACACATGCTCATAAATAAACTTCTTGAACCAATTGTTGGATTCAATTCTATGACACAGAAGTCTTTTTTCCCTCTTATAGCAGATAGCTCATGTGAGCCGAGGCTCTTGAATACAATTAAACTCAATGGGCAGCACATCGTGATATCCAATGGAAGAGAAGCTTGTCCAACATCGTCTGAGATGGTTTGGGCATATTCAGCGCAGGCCTTCAGAAGCTCCAGTGCATAGCGGGCGGCTAAAGCGTACGGAGAATGTCAAGAGAGGTCGGGATAGAACGAATTTGACATGGGAAGAGTCCGTTAAGAGAGACCTGAAGGATTGGGGTATCACCAAAGAATTAGCTATGGACAGGGGTGCGTGGAAGCTTGCTATCCATGTGCCAGAGCCATGAGTTGGTCGCGAAGATCTTATGGGTTTTGCCTCTAGCCTACCCCAACTTGTTTGGGACTAAAGGCTTTGTTGTGGTAGTTGTATTGCAG
>NC_041386.1:600027840-600051463 GCF_002162155.2 Triticum dicoccoides | reverse complement strand
TATGTATATATATGTATATATATGTGTGTGTGTGTAGACAGATACATGTACTTGAACAATGTTTACAATAAATAAAATAAATGCTGAAAACCCAAGTGAACATGTGAGGGAGTCCTGGATTAGGGGGTGTCCGGATGGCCGGACTATACCTTCAGCCGGACTCCTGGACTATGAAGATACAAGATTGAAGACTTCGTCCCGTGTCCGGAAGGGACTTTCCTTGGCGTGGAAGGCAAGCTTGGCGATGCGGATATTTAGATCTCCTACCATTATAATCGACTTTTTGTAACCCTAACCATCTTTGGTGTTTATATAAACCGGAGGGTTTTAGTCCGCAGGACAACATATAACAATCATACCATAGGCTAGCTTCTAGGGTTTAGCCTCCTTGATCTCGTGGTAGATCTACTCTTGTACTACCCATATCATCAATATTAATCAAGCAGGACGTAGGGTTTTACCTCCATCAAGAGAGCCCGAACCTGGGTAAAACATTGTGTCCCTTTTCTCCTGTTACCATCTGCCTAGACGCACAGTTCGGGACCCCCTACCCGAGATCCACCGGTTTTGACACCGACATTGGTGCTTTCATTGAGAGTTCCTCTGTGTCATCACTTTTAGGCCCGATGGTTTCTCCGATCATCAACGGCGATGCAGTCCTAGGCGAGACTTTTCTCCCCGTACAGATCTTCGTCTTCGGTGGCTTTGCACTGCGGGCCAATTCGCTTGGCCATCTGGAGCAGATCGAAAGCTACAGCCCTGGCCATCAGGTCAGATTTGGAAGCTTGAACTACACGGCTGATATCCGCGGAGATTTGATCTTCGACGGATTCGACCCACAGCCGGGCGCGCCGCACTGTCACGATGGGCATGATCTAGCTCTGCCGCCGAACAGTGCCCTGGAGGCCGCACCCGCATCAGCTCCGACCCCTAGTTCAGAGCCAGCTACGCCGATCGAGGATGGGTGGTTGGACACCGCCTCGGGGGCTGCAATCTCTACGGCGATTGAGCCGAACACCAGCTTTGTCCTCTGCGAAGCCTGCGACTCCAAAGCGCCGGACTCCACCCCGGACTCCGAGCCCTCCGCGCCCCTGCCGATCGAATCCGATTGGGCGCCGATCATGGAGTTCACCGCCACAGACATCTTTCAGCACTCGCCCTTTGGCGATATTCTGAAGACACTAAAGTCTCTCTCTTTATCAGGAGAGCCCTGGCCGGACTACGGTCATCAAGGTTGGGATACGGACGATGAAGAAATTCAAAACCCACCCACCACCCACTTTGTAGCCACTGTCGATGATTTAACCGACATGCTCGACTTTGACTCCAAAGACATCGACGATATGGACGCCGATGCAGGAGATGATCAAGAACCAACACCTATAGGGCACTGGAAATCCACCTCGTCGTATGATATATACATGGTGGATATCCCAAAATAGGAGATGGCGATGGAACGGTGGGGGATGACCCCTCCAAGAAACAACCTAAGCGCCGGCGTCAGCGGCGCCGCTCTAAATCCCACCAAAGCAAAAACGGTGATTCCGGCACGGGAGATAACAATACTCCGGATAGCTCCGAAGAACACCCCCTCCAGCAAGATTCAGCACAGAAGGATGGAGAAGCCAGCCCTCATCAGAGAGCGGCAGACAGAGAGGTTGAGGATGATAATTATATGCCTCCCTCCGAAGATGAGGCAAGCCTCGACGACGACGAATTCGTCGTGCGAGAGGATCCCGTCGAACAAGAGCGTTTCAAACGCAGGATTATGGCCACGGCAAGCAGCCTCAAGAAAAAACAACAACAACTTAGAGCTGACCAAGATCTGCTAGCCGACAGATGGACTGAAGTCCTTGCGGCCGAAGAGTATGAACTCAAACGCCCCTCCAAGAGCTACCCAAAGCGCAGGTTGCTACCCCAATTAGAGAAGGAAGCACCTAAACCTACTTCATCAGCGCATGATATGGCCGATCGGCCACCTCTTGGCCGCGACAGAGAGGCCTCTCGGCCCTCCACTCAAGCCGCACCCCGACACCGATCAAAACATTCAAAGGCACGGGAAAACACGCCAGACTTGCGAGACATATTGGAGGACAAGGCGAGGCAAACAAGATCGATCGACGGATCACGCGGGCGTCCCACGGCACGTGACAGTGATCGTCACTCCGGATATAATAAATCCGGCCGGGCCGAACACAATAGGCAAAGCTCGTTTGAGCTGCGTCGTGATATAGCGCAATACAGAGGCGCCGCACACCCCCTATGCTTCACAAATGAAGTAATGGATCATCAAATCCCTGAGGGTTTCAATCTCGTGAACATCAAATCATACGATGGCACAACAGATCCCGCGATATGAATCGAGGATTATATCCTTCATATCCATATGGCCCGCGGCGATGATCTACACGCCATCAAATACCTCCCACTCAAACTTAAAGGACCAGCTCGGCATTGGCTTAACAGCTTGCCAGCAGAATCAATTGGTTGTTGGGAGGACCTGGAAGCCGCATTCCTTGACAACTTCCAGGGCACTTATGTGCGACCACCAGACGCCGATGACCTAAGCCACATAATTCAGCAACCAGAGGAATCGGCCTGGCAATTCTGGACATGGTTCCTAACAAAGAAAAATCAAATTGTTGACTGTCCGGACGCAGAGGCCTTAGCAGCCTTCAAGCATAATATCCGCGACGAGTGGCTTGCCCGGCACCTTGGACAGGAAAATCCGAAATCTATGGCAGCCCTCACAACACTCATGACCCGCTTTTACGCGGGAGAAGACAGCTGGCTAGCTCGTAGCAATAACTTGACCAAGGACCTTGGTAATTCGGACACCAAGGACAAAAGTGGCAGGTCGCGTCGGAACAAGCAAAAACGCCGCGTTAACAACGACAAAAATGAGGATACGGCAGTCAATGCCGGATTCAGAGGCTACAAATCCGGTCAGCGGAAAAAGTCATTCAAAAGAAATACTCATGGCCCTCCAGTTTGGACCGAATACTCGATCGCTTGTGCCAGATACATGGCACCCCCGAAAAGCCAGCCAATCACACCAACAGGGATTGTTGGGTGTTCAAGCAGGCAGGCAAGCTAAATGCCGAAACTAGAGACAAGGGGCTGCGTAGCGATGATGAGGAGAAGCCCCGGCCGCCAAACAACAGTGGATAGAAGGGTTTTCCCCCACAAGTGCGGACGGTGAACATGATATACGCAACCCACATCTCTAAGACGGAGCGGAAGCGTGCGTTAAGGGACGTATATGCGATGGAGCCAGTCGCCCCAAAGTTCAACCCATGGTCCTCCTGCCCGATCACTTTCGATCGACGGGACCACCCCACTAGCATCCGTCATGGCGGAATCGCCGCATTGGTCCTAGACCCAATCATTGACGGATTTCATCAAACAAGAGTCCTTATGGACGGCGGTGGCAGCCTGAACCTGCTTTACCAGGATACAGTGCAGAAAATGGGCATAGATCCCTTAAGGATTAAGCCCACCAAAACGACCTTTAAAGGCGTCATACCAGGTGTAGAGTCCAACTGTACAGGCTCAGTTACACTTGAAGTGGTCTTCGGATCTCCGGATAATTTCCGAAGCGAGGAGTTAATCTTTGACATAGTCCCGTTCCGCAGTGGCTATCACGCACTGCTCGGGCGAACCGCATTTGCAAAGTTCAATGCGGTGCCGCACTACGCATACCTTAAGCTCAAGATGCCAGGCCCTCGAGGAGTAATCACGGTCAATGGAAACACCGAACGCTCCCTCCGAACGGAGGAACACACGGCGGCCCTCACAGCGGAAATACAAAGCAGCCTCTCAAGGCAGCTCTCCAGTCCGTCCGTTAAACATCCGGACACCGCCAAGCGCGCCCGAAGTAACCTACAACAAGACCGCCTGGCACGTTCCGAGAAGGCGTAGCAATGCGGCCCCAACCCCAGCCCTCGAAAAATAGCGAAACCAGTGCCTCGCGTACATAACTACGCTCTTGAAATACCATGGGCACAGGGGGAGGGGCACCATCACGGCACGCCCAAAATACGGCTTAAACCGTCCTAGGGGCTGTCGATTTCTTTTTTAATTTTCTCTTACTTTCAGGACTACATTCTTCGGAAGGCCTGTCCGGTAGTATAATTCCTGCACAAACGATACAAGAACCAGGGAAACAGACAAGCCATGCCGCATTATGGAACTCCCAGGTGGTCTCTATTACGAGCAGTATACCTGTTTTGCATACAATTCCGCGGCCTGCCCCTGGATCGGACATGTTAAATAGTCCAACCTTTTGCTTATCGCGCTGTTTGTATCGTTCTGCTTTGATCGCAGCCTTTTTAATAAATAATGCATAGCTTTTATCTATTTTTGCATTACTCTTTTTATGAATATATGTTCATTAATGACATGTTGCATCCATACACTGTGGTACGGCCAATACACCAGGGGCTTAGGTATCCCTCAGTATGGTGTGAAAAGTCTGAACACTTCCACAAGTGTGGCACCCCGAACTTATAGCATTATATGCATCGGCTCCAAATCATGTCTTGGGTCAATAGTTGGGTTTGTCCGGCTCCTATGTTTTGGTACCTTACGTTCCGCTATATCGGCTAAGGTAGCACTAGGAGAACTACTGCGATTGTGCCCCAATTGAGCTGGGCTGAGCACCTCAGTAAAGAAAGCTAAAACTGACTGTCATGATGAAGCGCGAGATTGGTCGCTGTTTGAGAGGTTTTTCGAGTCCCTAAAGACTTATGCCACTTCAAGCGAGGAGTCGGCTTTGTCCGGCCAAAGGCGTGGATAGCGCCCCGAACTCGGTCTTCCGAATACTAGAGGCTTCGCCGAAATTTAAAATTATAGAATTCTATGGCTAAGTGAGAGTGTTCAAGCATTATAGTCCGATTGCCTTGTTCGTTGTGCTGAGCGCCTCCCGCGAAGGACCCAAACATGGGAAAAAGAGCGCTCAGGTTTATCCCGAACACCCCAGCACTAGTGGCATGGGGGCAGAAGCCGACGACTCGCCATCTCTCAATTTTGATAAACGGCCGCACAGAAGGTAATATTTTAAATTTAAAAAGCATTGCTTAGCGCATATGAACAAGTTTTCAGCGCACAGGACAATACGAGCGAGTTTACTCAAAAATTACATCCCTGGTACATTCATCCGCCATAAGGCGGGCACCCTTCAGAACGTCCTTATAATAGTTCTCGGGCTTGCGATGCTATTTCCCGGCGGTGGCCCGTCCTTCACAAGCTTCTCACCGTCCAGCTTGCCCCAGTGCACCTTAGCGCGGGCAAGGGCCCTTCGGGCACCTTCGATGCAGACGGAGCGCTTGATGACCTCGAGCCTTGGACAGGCCTCCACCAACCGCCGCACCAGTCCGAAGTAGCTCCCAGGCAGAGCCTCTCTAGGCCACAGCCGAACTATGAGGCCCTTCATGGCCTGTTCGGCCACCTTGTGGAGCTCGACCAGCTGCTTCAGCTGGTCGCTCAGGGGCACAGGGTGTCCGGCCTCAGCATACTGAGACCAGAACACCTTCTCCGTTGAGCTGCCTTCTTCGGCTCAGTAGAATGCGCCGACATCAGATACGCTGCGGGGAAAATCTGCGAATGCTCCCGGAGAGCTCCGAATCCAGATAAGTAACAAGTAATTCACTTTCACATGCTTGCTTTGCATAAAGAAAGCCTTATCCGCCGCCATTTTCTTCACTGCATCCACCTCCTGAAGGGCCTTGGGCTTCGGCCTTGGCAGACTTGGCAGTTTCAATGGCCGCCGCGAGCTCAGACGCTCGTGTCTTCGAGTCAAGCTCCAAGCTCTCATGTTTTTTCATGAGAGCCTGGAGCTCTTGCCGCACCTCGCCAACCTACGCCTCATATTTCTCCCACTCGGTGCGCTCCGTGGCTGCTCTCTTATCGGCCTCGGACAGCGCCTTCTTGAGGGTTGCCACCTCAGTTGTGGCCCCTACAACAAGCCGCGTTAATCCTGTCATTTTTTGCAATTGCATCTTTTTTGTATTTTTCTATAAGGTATCTCTTACCTTCTTTCTCCTCGAGCTGCCGCTTGGCAAGGCCGAGCTCTTGCTCGGACCGCTCGAGGCCCTGCTTCAAGGCGCCCACCTCCGCAGTGAGTGCGGCGGTCGCTAGCAGGGAAGCCTGCATAGGCATATTGACTCTTTTCTGTTAGAGTCCTGCGAATTTTATTAGATCCTTTATTCGGCTTTTCTTTCTGAACGCCAAACAGAGCATCAGGGTCTACTATCTATGCGGTAATATTTTTACATATTTTTACTTACCTCAAAGCCTGATAGAAGGCTGGTGCAAACTTCAGTCAGTCCGCTCTAGGCGGACTGAACCTCCTGGATCACCGCACTCATAATAGTACGGTGCTCCTCGTCGATGGAGGCACCTTTAAGCACCTCCAGCAGATTGTCCGGCGCCTCCGGTTGGGCGGGGGCCGCCGGCTCAGTAGGCTTGCTCCTCTTGGAAGGAGTTCGCCTACCACGGTCCGGAACTGTTGACGATTCCGGCGTGGTGTCCGGCTCAAAGCGGGACTTGGAGCCCTGGGGGGTCTTGTCCCCCTTACTCCTGGAGTCCGGGAGGTTGCCTTGCGGCTCCTCCAGGACCACCTCCTCTTGACCCGGAACTTGTTGCGACGCAACTTCGGCGTTGTCTGTAGTGCGGGGGGAGGTGGCAGGCGGAAGTGAATTCACGTCCGACGAATCCAGGGAGCCGCTCGATGACTCATCGAGTCCGGCCTTGGGCGGTCTGCATAATTATATTCGACATAAGGAAAGATTGTGCCATAAAGGAATGCTATGAGTTACTCTGGTATCCGAATACTTACGATTTCGCCGGGCGCTTGGCCCTGTGCGGCCACTCCTCTTCGCCATCATCGGCGTCGGTGGAGTAGTCCGGAGGAGGGGTCTTCCTCTTCTTGGACCCTTCGGCTTCCCCGGACGGGGCGGCCTTCCTCTTCTTTCCTCCCCCCGCTGGAGGGGGAGAGGCTTCTTCTTCCTCCTCCTCGTCTTCACGGGAGGAGTGCGTCTCAGATTCGTCGGATGATGAATCCGACACCTCCAGACGCCGGGCACTCTTTTGAGTCCTCGTGGCCTTCTTCTCCGGCACCACATAGGGTGCCGGAACCAGCAGATTCGCTAAGCGAGCATTGGCTGGGTCTTCGGGCAAAGGAGCCAGACAGTTAATCGGTCCGGACTTCACCTGCCAAGCCTGTCAAAGGTAAGGGAGTTTAGATCCCGCATAGAGTCAAACTATGGAAAACCAACATCCTGTAAAAGGTAAAAATAGCTTACCGCACTAGCTTGACGCTGCGTGCTGAATCTGCGATCCTCGAAAGCGGATGCGGGAGCCTTGGCACCCTTGAATAGCACCTTCCAGACATCTTCGTATGTCGTGTCGAAGAGCCTGCTCAGAGTTTGGTGCTGCGCCGGGTCGAACTCCCACAGGTTGAAGTCCCGTTGTTGACACGAGAGGATCCAGCGGACGAGCATAACCTGTACTACATTGACAAGCTTGAGCTGCTTGTTCACCAGGGATTGGATGCATGTCTGCAGTCCAGTCACCTCTCCTTCGTTGCCCCACGACAGGCCCGTCTCTTTCCAAGACGTGAGCCGCGTAGAGGGTCCGGACCGGAACTTAGGGGCTGCGATCCATTCAGGATCGCGCGACTCGGTGATGTAAAACCACCCCGATTGCCACCCCTTTAGGAACTCCACAAAGGAGCCCTCGAGCCATAGGACGTTGGGCATCTTGCCCGCCATGGCACCTCCGCACTCCGCCTGGGTGTCGCACACCACCTTCGGCTTGACATTAAAAGTCTTGAGCCAAAGACCGAAATGGGGGCGGATGCAGAGGAAAGCCTCACACACGATGATGAATGCCGAGATGTTGAGGATGAAGTTCGGGGCCAGATCGTGGAAATCCAGGCCATAGTAGAACATGAGCCCCCAGACAAATGGGTGGAGAGGAAAGCCCAGTCCGCGGAGGAAATGAGGGAGGAACACCACCCTCTCATGGGGCCTGGGGGTGGGGATGAGCTGCCCCTCTTCGGGAAGCCGGTGCGCGATGTCGTCAGACAAGTATCCGGCCTTCCTCAGCTTTTTTATGTGTCCCTCCTTGATGGAGGAGACCATCCACTTGCCTCCCGTTCTGGACATGGCTGGAGAAGGTTGAGGTGGGAAGTGCGGGCTTGGGCGATGGAGCTCGAGTGCACGAAATATGGATAGGCAAAGGAGGAAGAAGGCGTAGGTAAAAAGGTGGATCATTATCCCCTTATATGGGCGGATGCGGTTAAGCGTCCCCACCAGCCTGGTAAAACTCGCTTATCTCCCAAGCGCCGTGATAAATGGCGCAGTTGGGTTACCCACGTCCGTATTGATGAGAATCCTGGAATAAGGGGACACGATCTCTGCTTTGACAAGACGTGCCAAGGAAACCGCCTCGCAAAATGCGCTGAGATGTGGGAGTAAAAACGATTTGAAATAAAGGCTTGGCCGTGGTATGATGTCACGCTACGGAATACGTCAGCAGATTAGATTTGTGTAAATATTATTCTCTCTATAGAAATATGTGGAAACTTATTTTGCAGAGCGAACACTATTCTTTGTGTTCAAAATCTTCTACGAAGTACTTGGAGGAGGAACCCGCCTTGCAATGCCGAAGACAATCTGCGCGCCGGACTCGTCGTCATTGAAGCCTGATTCAGGGGCTACTGAAGGAGTCCTGGATTAGGGAGTGTCCGGATGGCGGACTATACCTTCAGCCGGACTCCTGGACTATGAAGATACAAGATTGAAGACTTCGTCCCGTGTCCGGAAGGGACTTTCCTTGGCGTGGAAGGCAAGCTTGGCGATGCGGATATTTAGATCTCCTACCATTATAACCGACTTTGTGTAACCCTAACCCTCTTTGGTGTCTGTATAAACCGGAGGGTTTAGTCCGCAGGACAACATACAACAATCATACCATAGGCTAGCTTCTAGGGTTTAGCCTCCTTGATCTCGTGGTAGATCTACTCTTGTACTACCCATATCATCAATATTAATCAAGCAGGACGTAGGGTTTTACCTCCATCAAGAGGGCCCGAACCTGGGTAAAACATTGTGTCCCTTGTCTCCTGTTACCATCCGCCTAGACGCACAGTTCGGGACCCCCTACCCGAGATCCGCCGGTTTTGACACCGACAACGTGCATGTTGATTTGGTACACAAGGCAAACGAATAGCAGTCTTTTTCTCGCAAATACATGTATGACTCAGTGTTGGCCACACACAAGATGACACACAATAGTGATTATGTCTAACTTTTTTTTTGTATATATATACACATGAGACATGTGTAGGCGGATCTTGAGAGAACAAAGATTGCACAATTAGAGCGATCTACCATATCAGGCCACTTGGATGTACCAATGTTGCTTCCTATCCTACCACCAGCATCACTTTGTTATGCTGGTTGTGTACTCGTATTCCCGATGTATCTCATTCATACATCGCCTTCTAGTGATGAATCTAACAATTAACAGTTAGCATGCTACCACTAGTAAAAAATGGCCCATTTGTCCCGGTTCCATAGGCCCTTTAGCCCCTCTTCTGGAACCGGGATTAAAGGGTTGGGACTAAAGCCCAAAACTTTTAGTCCCGGTTCGCTTATGAACCGGGACAGAAGGGGCTCCACGGGGCCGCTGCAAGGCGCCCAGGCAGAAAGACCTTTAGTCCCGGTTGGTAACACCAAACGGGACCAAAAGGCATCCACGCGTCAGCAGCTGGCAGAAGCAGTTGTTTTTGTTTTTTTGAAGGGGGGCGTCTAGGGGGTTTTGGAGGGTTAATTTAAGGGTTTCATATATTGTGTTACCTAGCTAATAGAGAGAAGTGACCTCTTTTATCTCCGTGCTTGGTCGACGCTAGCTACTATACGTATAGAGAGAACTCGAAATGCTAGCTAGTAAGTAAATTAAGGAACCATTAATTACACAAGATCGTTATGAACATATACAGAGAGGAGTGACCTCTCTTTCTCCAAGAGATTTATCGAACAACAAGTTTTCGTATATCTATGCGACACTACTAGCTACATATATACAATATAAGGTCTCTTACAATCCGTAACATCTAAGGTTAATTTTCACATGGTATTCTCTGGCTTTATTGATGACGTGGTCAAGAAAAAATCTCGCCAATCCTCTTGAATTGCTCATATGCTATCATGTGGTATGAGTTCATCCCGCATCTGCCAGATTTAATTTGAAGAACGGGGTCAATACATGTATATGAATGAAACTCAACACAAATGATGGTAATAAAATCAAATTATGAATATTTTTGCTTACGCACTTCATATTGTTTTCAGAGTAGCCCCGCTTAGAGGCCGTCGCGTTGTAGATGAACTCGCAAACGTAGTATCCACAAAAATCATTCCCGGCTTCCTACCACAAGCACTTTACGAGAAATAGAGGTCAATCAAACTGATAAGCAAGCATGCTAAATAGTATTGATGAAAGTAGTTAGAATCAATGGGAGATGCGCGGAACTAGATACTAGTACTTACTTTCGGGTGTGTAGATCGCAGCTCCCTCGGCAGTTCCGGAACAATTACGGTGAACTCTTTCCAAACCCTGCTAGATAAAAAAAATAATTACTTGATATCAGGAAATGAACAAAATTGCCGATATGGTGCGATAATGATCGATTGAACTTACTTATGGAGCATTTCAGTCAGGTCCGCATAGTCCTGGGGATTTTTTCTTCTCGAGTCTAAAACCGTTACTACTCCCTCGTCAAGCTTAATCTCTAGGAGAATAAAGTGGAACCTGCGCATGCATGCATAACTCATCAATTACATAACTATAACCTCGAGTAATAAGGGAAACCGAATATGCACATGACAGTAACACTCACTTGAAGTTGTAAGGAAAGTGTATTTTATCTTTGTTTTGATTTTTAAGTAAAGATTGTAGCAAGTTGACCTCAGTATTGTGACATTTTTTGAACCGTACATGCATGTAAGATATTTGGGTTAATGAACCCAATGTCATAGATTTGTGCTTTACTACATTCGACGATCTTCAATCTTCATAATATACTGAGATAATTACATATACATGCAATATAAGTGCTGAGCTATATATAGAGACTTAATTACAAAAATAGTACTTACAGACAGTAGCAAGTCACGAGTGTTTTGTCAAGGGCCTTTTGATTGTATAACTGGAATAACTCGTCAAATTCAACAGACAACAGATCCATTCCAACGAGGTCGTGCTCCTCTTTAATTCTCAGCGTCAAAGTATTCTTCCTAGACTCGCTGCAGGTTTTCATGTACCATTCATGGAATCTTCGCATCATCGTTGTTAGAGGAGGATGACTAGGTTTGACGAGAGGCTGCCTGTACTGGTATCTGAATTTGTCCACCTCCATTGTTTCAAACTCTATATCATCGCTTAGGTAATCAGCAGGATTGGTACCAGGCACCATCCCCGGCTGATTAGCGACGATATCGCTAGACACCTTGAGCGGGGGCATGATTGGTTCGCCTGTTAGCCGAGCCAGGGAATTTTTTCCCACTTCTTCATTCTGCTAACCTTTTATCACTCGAAGTGCTTCCCGACCGCCGCACATCTTCATATGTCTGTTTAAGACAGCAGACAAAGTTGGAATCCGGCGGAGGCGGTGGTGGTCGCTTCAGGGCATCGATAGTGCGCCTCGCTTTCACCGGATCTATCGTCCCCTTTGGAGGTGGAGGTTTCTTTGCAAAAAAGTCCCTCACTTGGGCTTCACAGTTCTCCGCATTTTCCTTCTCGGTCCTCTCATATGGTAATTTTTCTGGAGCCTTGAGAGATGGTCGTATTTGAATTGCCTCCCGCTCTGCTTGTACTGCTAGCCGCCGGACCGACGGCGTCTCTCTTCCGTCGCTGCTTACGTGGCGCAGTGCTCCGACGCGCCGGAGGAGCCGGAGCGGCGGCGTCTATCTTCTGCCGTTGCTGACAAGGCAGAGGAGGAGGCGGAGTGCCCTCACACGCTGGAGGAGCCGGAGAAGGAGGCGGAGTGCCCTCACGCGCAGGAGGAGCCGGATAAGGAGGCGGAGTGCCCCGATGCGCCGGAGCAGGCGAAGGAGGAGTACGGAGTGCCCTCACGCGCCGGAGGAACCGGAGAAGGAGGCGGAGTGCCCCGACGTGCCGGAGCAGGCGAAGGAGGAGACGGAGTGCCCTCACGCGCCGGAGGAGCCGAAGAAGGAGGCGGAGTGCCCTGATTCGCCGGAGAAGGAGGACGAGGAGGAGGCGTCCAGTTTGGAAGCTTGATGTACTCCTTCCTCTATAGACATGTACTCCTCAAAGCATTAACCAGCTGATTCTCCTCTTCACCTATAGGGTGGTCAAGCTCCAGCTCCTCAAATCCCTCACGAACCGGGACCAATGCCCTCCGAGGCCCGGCCGGCGCCCTGGCCTCACGAACCGGGACTGATGCACCCATTGGTCTCGGTTCGTGAGTGAACCGGGATTAATGCCCTTTTCTGGCTTGGACCAAAGCCCGGTTTTCTACTAATGTACCCAGAGGATAACCTCAGTTGTGCATCCAACTTAACCATCGCAACTAGAGATGTTAATATGCTAGGGAGCATAAAGGGTCTAAGTATAAACTGCCGACTAGTGAAGGATCAACCAACTACTGCGTTGTGATTTTCAACCAATTACTGCGCTGTGATTTTGAGCCATATATATCACTGAGCTGCTGTAAGCAGAGGAGATAAATTGTGGTGCAAGATAGGACAGGGACTGGAGTGGTTCTCAACGAACTACTGCGCTGTGATTTTTATCCTATGGATGTGCCAGTGCAGAGAGAATGTCTACAATGAATGCAAAGGTACTTCTTTTATGCGTTCAAGGTTAATAGTGGAGCATCCATGGATAAGAGAAAAAGAGAATCCTATAATTGGAAGTTTTGCAGGCTATTCTCCGTATACTTCCATAGCCACACAATAACACATTTTACCCAGACAATGTTGGCATGGTATCCTACAAATTATCTCAGTAACTCCCCACTAACCATGTAAATCAATTTAAATACTTAAGTCGCCTTTGCAGCACCTATTGAGACCCTTTATGTGGTTACTCACTATGTCAATTCTTTTTTGAAATGAAGCAGACATATACTAAATACATAAGACTGTCCTTCTGCATAGGATGCTTTCGATAGATGCAGCGGGAAGCATGTGTTGTATATTTGCCAATGCTTACATCTAAAGGGATAAACAAATAGCCATGCATCCCATATGATATATAAACGAATGCCAAGAGGGAAACTGAATAGAGGGACAAAAGAACAAAATAAGTAGCAAACAAATTGCAGGAACACATTACACATATGGATTGCACGTTAAAGGGACTAGAGAAAATCATTAGCGTAGCAAAAACTGTTCATAATCAACATGCTATTATTTAGCAAATATAGTTTGAAATTGGGCGATGAACACGACAGCCCATTGCGACTAAACAACAGAGGCAGGTAGTTAGGAGGATCATTAGAAAGCTGTTGACCCGCTAAACTAATCATTACATAATTACTGCACTAGGAGTTGAAAGCATGCACAAGCAAGACATCGATGGGTTACTATTTGCAAGTAAGTTTTGATTAATTTTTAGCTGTCTGTTCTACGCAAGCGAGGGAATGTACCGACCTTGGTTTGAAGAAAAAATAAGGCACTCATTGATCTGTGACACTCAAAATAGAGGCCCGGATGATACACTCTACTTCTCTCCCATGTGCTTTAAAAAATCGTAACAAATAGTAGCACCCGATACCTCCATTGACCACAACGATTTCCATGATTTCGCTTCTGCCTCATAGTTTGAGCTTCCCGCCCTTCCTTCAAGCCAGTCTTCTCTTCTCCTCTTTGTATCTACTAGCATCCGATATGCAGAGCGTACCAAAAAAACACCATTCTTCTCATGACTCCAGGCCCAGAAATCGGTCATTCTTCTTGTGCTCAAAGGGATCCTTAGAATTATGTTTGAATCAGCAGCAACAAACATCTGTTCCACCATGTCCTTCCTCCAAGAAGCATTTGTACTATCGATCAAGTCCCTCACTAGCTGTGGTGGATTGGCCGAAAGACAAGCTCTCGACCTCATTGTCCAGTTTCTAGGGATCCAATAATCTTGCCATATCCGAGTAGTTGCACCATCACCGACTCTCCTTATCAGACCCTGGAGCAAAACATCACGGCCTTCTAAGATTGCCCTCCATACCTGGGAGGGGTGTCCACCAAGTTCAGCTGAAAGTATGTTGGAGTCTGGAAAATATATAACTTTTAGAATACGGGCACAAAGTGAGTCCGACTGCTGCATCAGGCGCCATGCCTGACGTGCTAAGAGAGCTAGGTTAAATAACTCAAAATTCCAGAATCCCAGTCCTCCCATAAACTTTGGTCGTGTCATTGTATGCCAAGATACCCAGTTGGGTTTTCTCTTCCCCTCCTTGCTTCCCCATCAAAATTGGCGTATGAGTTTGTTCAGGTGCTCACACAAGCCTCTAGGGAGTTTAAAACATGACATTGAGTATACCGGCACTGCCTGTGCAACTGACTTCACCAGCACCTCCTTCCCTGCAGAAGAAATAGTTTTCTCTATCCAGACTTTCACTTTACTCCACAATCTGTCCTTTAGATATTTGAAAGCCCCATTCTTAGAAGCACCTACGTCAGTAGGCATCCCTAGATACTTGTCATTTAGAGTTTCATTTGGGACATTCAATATTGTTTTAAGCTCCTCTTTCACACTAGTTGGGCAACCTTTGCTAAAAAATATAGTAGATTTCATTGGGTTAATTCTCTGACCGGATGGTTGACAGTAAGTTTCCAAAAGGTTCGACACCTCCATCGCCCCTCCACCATTTGCTTTGAAAAACAGCAGGCTATCATCTGCAAACAAAAGGTGATTAACTGGCGGTGCCGAAGGGGCCACCTGTATCCCACCCATCTGAGATGACTGATTCACATTCTTCAAGAGGCACGAAAGGCCCTCTGCTGCTAACAAAAACAGGTAAGGGGAGATGGGATCTCCCTGCCGAATACCTCTGCTCGGTTTAAATTCTTCCAACTTCTTGTCATTAAGCAAAACGGAAAAGGACAGAGCTTACAAGATGCATAACAATCTTCACCCATCTCTCTGAGAAGCTCAGCTTTAACATGATCGCTCTCAAGTACTCCCATTCAACTCTATCATAAGCCTTCATCATGTCCAGCTTGAGTGCACAATGACGGTCTTTGACAGCTCGGTTGCGCTTCATAAAATGCAAGCGCTCATAGGCAACGATAATGTTATCAGTAATCATACGCCCAGGGACGAAAGCTGACTGTTCTGCAGAAATAATCTCTGGAAGCACTTCCTTTAAAAGATTAGCAATGACCTTTGATGCTATCTTATATAGGACGTTGCACAAACTTATTGGCCGAAACTGTGAAAGAAGGGTCGGGTCTTTTACCTTTGGAATTAGCACCAAATAAGTTTGATTAATGCTTTCCGCACTCTCCTTTCCCTCTACAATCTTCAGAACAACCGCCGTCACCTCAGCTCCACATATGGCCCAATGTTTCTGAAAATAGTGGGCCGGAAAACCGTCCGGACCCGGAGCCATTGTCGGGTACATTTGATACAACGCCTTCTTCACTTCTTCTTCAGAATATACAGCATCATGCCGGGCTCGCATATCACCTGTTACTTTTGCTAGGACCGCCTCCAGTACATCCTGCATATTATTGCAATCTTTCGAAGTATACAGCTCCTTGTAGAACTGAGTTGCCATCGACTCAATCTCGTCAAACGTCTTCTGTCAACTGTCCGTCAGGTTTTGCAAACATAGATATTCTGGGTTTTTTTGCGCCTCAACGCGGCTCTTCTCTGAAAATACTTCGTGTTCTTATCACCATGTGTTAACCAGTCCATTCTTGATCTTCGTTTTTCTAGAATTTCTTCTCTTTGGTACATCTCCACCAGCCTGTTTGTCACTTTTATCTCCAAGTGGCTCGGTCCCACTCTCCCCGGAACACTTCTTAAGACCTCCAGCTCTCCCTTGACATGACCAAAAGTATTCCTATCCCAGCTGGACAAATTTTCGCCCAAACTTCTGAGCTTTGCCTGTACTTCTTGGACCAACGAACCAGCATTCAATCTCCCCCACTCGGACTCAACGAAGGTTTGTAGCTCGGGGTGTCTCTCCCACATTAGCTCATATTTAAAAAAATTCGGTGCTCTTCTCATATCCTCTCCCACCAAGAGAGACAGAACAATCGGACCATGATCCGACGTCGCAGAAGTTATGTTCTCAACCTCCGCATCCGGAAACAGGAAACTCCAGGCTGGGTCAGCTACAGCTCTGTCCAAGCGAACCATAGTATAAGTGCCACGAGTAGTTTGTATGTATACAGTGTATATTGCCATTTGTCGTTTAATGCTAACTTGATTATGGCCCAACGTTGCAACTTTCTAGCCCAAAGGCCCAAACATGGGAAAGCACCGTTTGAGCCTTGGCCGCTAGTTGTAGACGTCAGATCAGCCGTGAGATCGAGCAGTTACTTTCCTATATCGATCTATCCTCCTCGTAATTTCGTTCGTGGCATTCTCGTGGATCGGTATGACCCTGCGCCGCCGCCCCTCGCTTCTAGGGTGCATGGAGGCTTGAGATGTCGAGAGGGAACTTCACTTCGTGCGATTGAATCCATTAGAGATCACGAGACAACGACTGCTTGTGCGCTTTAGCAGCATCATACATCAACAGATCAAATTCAACTTGAAGGAATCGAGGTATGTCACCGCTGTATAGTAGTTTTGGTAAATTTTTGCTTGCTTTGAAGAAAATAGTTTAATTTACTAATTTGATAAGGCAGATTCTAATTTAGAAATCTACAGTGTGGCTTTTTGTTTATATTTTCCAATGATTGAAAGATGAGGAGAGGGAATACAAGGAAAATGGATTCGTTTTTTCAAGCCCATTGCTTCCAGCTCAAACATATGTGAGAGTGCAAATCCATCGGATATCGATCTGAGGTGTAATTCTCACCTCTGACCGAGGTTTTAATACACCGAGGATGGATGAGATGTCTTCATGTCATGCTGCAAGTGGATAGATAAATACCCGACATTATCGGATCGGTCCGACCAGAGGAGATATGATAACATTATCGCTGCCTCCGATGAAAGTGGATGCTTGATTATATGGATTTTTAATGCAACGAATTCACATGTGCACCCACATGTCCGCTCCAATCGCCACTGCAACCTGACTCGGAAGGGAAGATTTACGCTCGAAAACTCGGCTGTCACACTCAAAGCCTGATGTACCGCAAAGTTACCTATATGATCAATTTGAGCTTCATGCGTTGCGCCGTAGACACCACCATACAGAATGAGGGCCACCACTTGGTGATGTTATTATGCCCTAATGGCGTGACCTTATTTAGTTGAAGAGGAAGCAGGATATGATACCACACCTCTCTGGTGATGGACCAACCCAGAAGCATGTGCGTCGAGTGTTCTGAACAAATTCAATCAAGGTGTGATGTGTCATTTTCTAAAAAAAAAGGTGTGTGATGTATGACTTTCTCATCGGTTGCTGCTGCAGACAGCAACAATTGACAACCACATACATCATGGCAGGTTGTTAAGCAATACCAACAACAAGGAAGTGAAGAGTATACATGAATTGTATAATGACAGACTGATAGTATTGTTGCAGTTGCATGAATTGCCACACCGGGAAATCATTCCTATAGTACAGTATCTGCTGCAATATTATGCATTTGCCAGCAGGGAAACCCTTTCCACTCTCGTCCACCCTCATCAGTGTAAGAGCCGAGTACAACAACCATTGAAGTCCTGCAATGGGTCTTCTCTGTTGGAGCCAGCTGCGATGAGGTGATCCATCTGAGCATGTACTCGTCGACCATGCTGAGTGGGGCAGATTCAAACACAAAGACCTGATCGCACTACTGTTGCAGCTCAACGACACCATTTATTGACAGAAGATGGTGTACCGTGACCGAAGCAGGGCAGGTCAACTCCTTTCTTCATCTCTAAGTATTGCAAAGTGTTTGATCAGCGGTACTAAAACAAGGGTAATGGACTCCCAGAAAAAGCTCGACAAGTTTTGGCTGAGATAGAGGGATGCTGAATCTTAAGGGTCTTAATTTTGATCAGGTGCAGATTGGCAAGCAGCACATGCCAGAGAAGACTTCACTGATCAGCCAGCCAGTGGTGCTTAGACATGACGAACAACGAGGAAAAGTGATCAAGTTATTGGTCTTGCCACTCACCAAGCGTAGATCTACCAAGCGCCATGAAAGGAGAGGATGTTACTGTATTTTACAGTGGTGTTGCTGTTTTCAGCATCCTTGTATCCATCCATGGGTGTGAGTGTTTGTATCGGCTGGTTTTAGTATGTTCGGTGATGGTTGCTTTATATATAAAGCGAGAGGAAACCCTTTTTCGTTAATGGCTGGAAAGTTTGTGAGTTGGAGAGCATGAATCAGCTCAGTGGATCGCTTTATATAGTATATACACGGCATTCGCTGCAGCTCGACTTGTTGACATACAGCACACGCGCGCTTTGTATATAAATACAGCTCCATACCGGCCGTACATCTCAACTGCAGTCTATTTTTCTTGCACCGTCAACAATGGCGCCCGCGACGGCGACGGCGATAGAGACATCCATAATCCTTCCACCACACTTTGTTCTCGTCCCGCTCATCGGGCAGGGCCACACCATCCCCATGTCGGACCTTGCCTGCCTCCTCGCGGGACGCGGTGTGAGAGTGAGCCTCGTTACAACACCTGTCAACGCCGCGCGTCTACAGGGTGTAGCCGACAGGGCGCGGCGCGCCATGTTGCCCCTGGAGATAGTTGAGCTCCCGTTCCCGCCGGCCGACGACGGGCTGCCCCCTGGCAGCACCGCCGGCATCGACAGCTTCCTCCGGTTGTTCCTGGACCTCTACAGGCTGGCCGGGCCGCTCGAGGCCTATGTGCGCGCGCTGCCGCGGCGCCCCAGCTGCATCATCTCCGACGCTTGCAACCCGTGGACAGCCGGCGTCGCAAGGAGCGTCGGGGTCCCGCGGCTCTTCTTCCACGTGCCTTCCATCTTCTACTCGCTATGCGACCTGAACGTGGCAACGTATGGCAAGGGCGACCACGACACGTCGTACGTCGTGCCGGGCATGCCGATGCGCGTAGAGATGACCAAGGAGACATGGTCGTCCTCCTTCTATACCACACCCGAGTGGGAGGAGTTCACCAAGGAGGCGCGGGAGGGCATGCGCTCATCCGATGGCGCCGTGATGAACACCTTCATGGGCCTCGAGCAAGAGTTCATCACTTCCTATGAAGCGGCACTTGGCAAGCCTGTCTGGGCGCTTGGGCCCTTTTTGCTCGGTAACCGGCGGGACGAGGAGGCCGTCTACCATAGCGCGGTCACCGCTTGGCTCGACAAGATGGACCAGAGCACGGTCATTTATGTCAATTTTGGCAGCTTGGTGCAGATGCCTCCCAAGCAGCTGTACGAGGTTGGACACGGCCTCGAGGACTCTGAGAAGCCGTTCCTTTGGGTGGTGAAGGAGTCTGAGACGGCGTTGCCAGAAGTGCAAGAGTGGCTCCAAGCCCTGGAGGCACGCACGGCAGGGCAGGGACTCATAGTGCATGGTTGGGCGCCTCAGCTCACCATCATGTCGCACCACGCCGTAGGCGGCTTCATGACCCACTGTGGGTGGAACTCCCTGCTAGAGTCCATCGCGCACGGCGTGCCTGTCGTGACGTGGCCTCAGTTCAGCGACCAGTTCCTCAACGAGAGGCTGGTCGTGGAAGTACTTGGGGTCGGCGTGCCCTTGATGCCGTCCGGTAACAACAGGGCCGTGATGCGGGGGCACATTGCGCGAGCAGTGTCAGAGCTGATGGGCGATGGGGCTGTGGTAGAGGACAGGAGGAAAAAGTGCAAGGATTACGGGGAGAGAGCTCATGCATCCGTAGCGAAAGGAGGATCGTCGCACGAAAACCTGACGCGGCTATTACAGAGCTTCATGCCGAGTGGCAGCAAGGAACTGTAGATTATCCAACGTTTGGTTTCATCATTTTGTAGCATATAAGGCATGCATTGTGAGTTATGTCCACGACTTGGCTGTTATTTCAGCTTTCACCTAGGCCGGCTCATCGTAGTGATTTCTTCGTGGGATGGCATGGACAAACGTGATCATGATGGCGTAGTATGTCGACCGGCAAGGGGCAGTGGAATAGGTCGTAACTCAGTCATGCCCTGAAGAATAGGTCGTTTTCAGTTAACTTTAAGAGTAACCAGAAGGATACCCGCTCATTGCAGCGAGATCACTTTAGAAACTAAATTGTGTAAACAAATAGGTATGACATATAAGATACATTATGTTATCAAAATAAATATGCAAAATTCAGTTGATCATACTCGAGATGCTAAATTTAATAGAGATTGGATGAGTATGTATTGTAAATTATTTGTGTGAACAATTGGATTGTTTAAGTAAGACTGCTCACAATGAAGAATAATTTAGACTAGCAACATGCATATATTACCAGGCTATCTTACCACCTCTATAGTGGATACAACTAGGATCATACATATGTGTAGTGTCATACAACTAGGGTCGCTAAAGTGAGCCAGAGGGCATTGTAGTCTATCCTACGCTCAGACCCACCGAACGCACCTGGTTGCCTGCTTAGTCACGCCATTCTCTACTTTACCCCATCATGTCATGCAGATGGTAAATCTTTTAATTTAGTTACTTTATTTATCTAGTTTTTTACTGGGGTGCGAAACGAGAATGAAGGGTGGAGGAGGTTGCATGCTTATGGTAAATCTTTTAGTTCTGTTACTATGTTTAGCAGTTTTTTTCTAGCGGAGGAAACGAAAACGCTACACAGATGACGCTGTTTTTTTACCACCTTGAGGTTTGAGAATGAAAAGCAG
Organism: Triticum dicoccoides; assembly: GCF_002162155.2. Lineage (NCBI taxonomy): Eukaryota > Viridiplantae > Streptophyta > Magnoliopsida > Poales > Poaceae > Triticum > Triticum dicoccoides. The sequence continues at coordinate 600,030,477 of NC_041386.1, read as the reverse complement.
GTGACGCTGCATGTTGACAGTAACCTTTTTAGTTCTGTTACTATATGTACCAAGTTGTGTCTCTAGCATGAGTAATGTGAATGCGGGAAGGAGACGTTGCATCCTGATGGTAACTAATTTAATTTTGCTACTTTATTTAACATGTCTTTTTACAAGCGTGTAGTATAAGAGCCATGGAGTGAATGTATCAATCGGTAAAGCATCTTCTTCCATTACCATTTACTTTGTCCTTTTCATTTTACAAATGAAAAGACAGGTCTTTAGAGTTCACACATCTTAATTCGTTACTAGACATTAGCATGGTTTTACTAGAAACTGTATTGGTTAGTAAAGCATTTTCTTTCGTTACATATACTTCATCCTTTTTACTACCAACTTTGTGAGCAAGGCACATATAGTAATTCGTTACTAGATATTAGCATGGTTTTACTAGGTTTAAGAGCCAATGGGCCGAACCACCCGGATCTTTTTGCTTGGTAAAGTATTTTCTTTCATTACTACATATTCTATCCATTTTACTGCCAACAATTGGTGACTTCTGAATCAGGGCATACATGGACCAGCACATACGTTGGTAACCAAATTAATCCCGTTACTATTTGTTCAAGCAATTTTACCCTCAACTAACTAATTAGCGGGGCGTACCTTGACCAGCGCATACTATGGTAACAAAATTAATTCTTCACCCAGTTTTACCCTCAACAAACTAATTAGTAGGGAGAAGTGGAGCGACCCGCCAGCCTAATTAGGCCAGTGCGTACGATTACCTATTCTGCACGCTCGCTTACTTTAGCGCCACGGACCCTATTTGTTATGGAACGGACTCATTTTGACTTGGTACGTGTGATGTTATGGTAATATATTATGTTACAACAATCTTCGGTTTCCTCATTAATTAAGTGCCAAATCATCTATTGTGCAAAGGTATATGTGACGTTACCAATCCTGTTACTCCCACCATGTTGATAATAAATATAAGTGGAGATGACATGGACAATAAAAATTACATAGTGAGGTTGAGTTGAGTACAAGGGACACTAGAAATAATAAAAATTACATCTAGGTCGTAGAACACCTAACGATGACTATAAGCACGGGACCGAGCCGAAGAACGAAGTATGTTTGGACTACAGAAACTCGAGTTTAGTAATATTACACAGATCCAAACACAATTGATTAAGACGTGGATTCATAGTGAGGTATGAATTGAGTCACTATTGTGAACAACAAAGAATAGTGGATGGTGCTGAAGACCAAAGTATAGAGGAAAGTCACACAAACAGAGACCGTTGCCGTCATGCATGTTGTTGATATTAGCACTATATCGGTTTTTTTTCGAAATGGGGATATAACCCATCCTTAGCATCTGTTGCACAGAGACATTTTATTGCATCGTTTATCGGGATTACACTAATCACATATCACATGAGATTGAAACATGAATCAACCAACGAAAAAATGATATTAGGCACGCTGTAGTTGTCTAATATGCTGACACCTAGCCCGGTAGAATATATCCCGTAGACTAACAGTATATTTCCGTCCACAATAAGGTTTGTCATTCACAAGATGATCAGATATCGGATTGGGACAAGCCACATGAACAAAACAATTAATTTGAGTCGGGTGTTACTTTGAAGAGAACTATAAGGATCAGACAAAGTACAAAAATTATGTCCGTAGCTCACGAGCCTGACAGATACGACTATAAAAGGAGAAACTGGCCGATCAAGCATATTTAGGAGTCCGTTAATTAACGAGAAAGTGGCTGGTCGGGCATTTTTAGGAGTGTGTAGTCTACCCCCGCTACATTACAGAGATCTTAGATTGATGACCCATGTTAGAAGGTTTAATTACATCAAGCCTGACACAATGAAGCCTATTAAACGAGCAAGTGGGTGGTCAGGCATATTTAGAAGTTCGTTCAAATTATGTTTAAAGCCTACCTGCGCTGGGTGCACAGATCAAACAAGACAGAAGCTTGTTAAAAAAAAATTGACAGAAGACAGAAGGTTTAAAAACAAAGATGCCTGACAGGATGATGGTTGCCAGCAAGCAATCTAGGAGTCTGAATTTAATATGGATCAAAGCCTGCAAGCCGCTGCACGCACAGATGACAGAAGCGAATGTTTGATTAACCACACACCTGACACAGTGCAGCTTGTGAAAATGAGCATCTCGCCTGTCCACCGGTGCTTGCATGCTGAGATGGAGAAGACCGGAAGTTTAATTTCGCACAAGTAGACCCAGAAGTGGTGTGACGCCCGGATAATTAGACTACAGTAATCCCAAGCTAAGGATGCCACGTCACCTCCATTACTGTGATTAAACTCACGTTGATTCGAACCCGATTCAAATTCAAATTTAAAACATAGGTAAACAACAAAAGTTTCCAAACTTTAAAACTAAAATGTTCGGAGTGAACTAAATAATGCATAGGTAATTATGGTGGAGAAACCAAACTTTGATAAGGTGTTTAAAGACTCTAAGATAATTAAAACAGTAGTTAAAACGATTAAATACATGCCTATTGAATTTTATAAAATATTAAACTATTTTATTTTCGGTTGAGAATTAAGGTGGCAGTAGTATATTTATAAATACAAATTTAGGTGCTAGTGTTTTTTTTATAAAACT
>NC_041386.1:600026872-600027083 GCF_002162155.2 Triticum dicoccoides | reverse complement strand
TGGGCGGGGTGCGCCCCTGCGCCCATCCCTGGCCGGCGACGTGCCCCGCCGTGGCCACCCGTGCCCACGCCCGCGTGCCCCTGGGCGTGCACCCGAACGGGGCACACCCGTTGCGCCCGAACCCGAACGCACGCACACCCGAACCGATAGGCCCCCCCGGGCCACTGACTAGGGGGCCCCGCCCCAGAACGGTTTTAAAAAAAGAAAAAAA
>NC_041386.1:600019393-600026798 GCF_002162155.2 Triticum dicoccoides | reverse complement strand
GCCGGCGACGTGCCCCGCCGTGGCCACCCGTGCCCACGCCCGCGTGCCCCTGGGCGTGCACCCGAACGGGGCACACCCGTTGCGCCCGAACCCGAACGCACGCACACCCGAACCGATAGGCCCCCCCCGGGCCACTGACTAGGGGGCCCCGCCCCAGAACGGTTTTAAAAAAAGAAAAAAAAGAAAAGGAATTAAAAAAAATATAAAAATAATAATAAAAAAGAATATATTAAATAAATAAGTAATAACTAAAATAATTAAAATATTAATTAATTAATTAAGTAATTAATTAAGTAATTAATCGTGATTAGATTAACCTAATCACTAATTAAGCTAATTAATCTATTTTAGTTAATCATAGAGAATGACAGGTGGGTCCCCCTGGACCCACATGTCAGGTTGACCAGTCAACTCTGTTGACTGCTGACGTCAGCATGACATCATGCTGATGTCATTATTCCATTTTCGAATTAATTTAAATAACTAATTAAATCCCAGAAATTAATAAAATCCTTAGAAAATCATATCTTTTAATCCGTAACTCGGATTAAAATATTTTCAACATGAAAGTTGCTTAGAACGACGTGACGATTCCGGATAGGCAGTCCGTTCGTCCGCCACACACCCCTAACCTATCAAACTCGCAACTTTCCCCCTCCGGCTCCTCTGCCCGGAAACACGAAACACCGGGGATATTTTCCCGGATGTTTCCCCCCTTAACCGGTATCACCTACTACCGCGTTAGGGCACACCGAACACCGTGTATTGCCTTGTTATATTTTGTGATGCTTTGTTTGCTCTGTATTCATTATTTCTTCCCCCTCTTCTATCCGGTAGACTACGAGACTGACGCTGCTGCTGACCAGTTCGACTACGGAGTTGACGACCCCTCTCTCTTGCCAGAGCAACCAGGCAAGCCCCCCCCCCTTGATCACCAGATATCGCCTATTCTCTTCTATACTGCTTGCATTAGAGTAGTGTAGCCTGTTACTGCTTTCCGTTGATCCTATTCTGATGCATAGCCTGACATTGTTGCTACACCTGTTGATACCTTACCTGCAATCCTAAATGCTTAGTATAGGATGCTAGTTTATCATCATTGGCCCTACATTCTTGTCTGTCTGCCTTGCTATACTATTGGGCCGTGATCACTCGGGAGGTGATCACGGGTATATACTATACATACATACATACTATACAGATGGTGACTAAAGTCGGGTCAGCTCGAAGAGTACCCGCAAGTGATTCTGATGAGGGGGCTGAAAGGACAGGTGGCTCCATCCCGGTAGAGGTGGGCCTGGGTTCCCGACGGCCCCAGACTGTTACTTTGTGGCGGAGCGACAGGGCAGGTTGAGACCACCTAGGAGAGAGGTGGGCCTAGCCCTGTTCGGCGTTCGCGGATATTTAACACGCTTAACGAGATCTTGGTATTTGATCTGAGTTGGCTACGAGCCTATACGCACTAACCATCTACGCGGAGTAGTTATGGGTATCCCGACGTCGTGGTATCAGCCGAAGCACTTCAGACGTCAGCGACGGAGCGGCGCGCGCCGAATTGGACTGGAACGCCACTAGGCTAGGTCTGCTTTCGGCCGCCCTCGCAACGTGCAGGTGTGCTATGGGCGATGGGCCCAGATCCCTGTGCGCTTAGGTTTAGACCGGCGTGCTGGCCTCTCTGTTGTGCCTAGGTGGGGCTGCGACGTGTTGATCTTCCGCGGCCGAGCATGACCCAGGAAAGTGTGTCTGGCCAAATGGGATCAAGCGTGTTGGGTTATGTGGTGCACCCCTGCAGGGAAGTTAATCTATTCGAATAGTCGTGATCTTCGGTAACAGGACGACTTGGAGTTGTACCTTGACCTTATGACAACTAGAACCGGATACTTAATAAAACACACCCTTCCAAGTGCCAGATACAACCGGTGGTCGCTCTCCCTCAGGGATACGAGGGGAGGATCGCCGGGTAGGTTTATGCTATGCGATGCTACTTGGAGATGCTACTTGGAGATGCTACTTGGAGGACGTCAATCTACTCTCTTCTACATGCTGCAAGACGGAGGCTGCCAGAAGCGCAGTCTTCGACAGGATTAGCTATCCCCCTTTTATTCTGGCATTCTGCAGTTCAGTCCACCGATATGGCCCTTTACACATATACCCATGCATAAGTAGTGTAGCTCCTTGCTTGCGAGTACTTTGGATGAGTACTCACGATTGCTTTGCTCCCTCTTTTCCCTCGTTTTCCTCTTCTTCTCGGATGCCGCAACCAGACGTTGGAGCCCAGGATCCAGATGCCACCTTCGGCTACGACGACTACTACTCTGGAGGTGCCTACTACTACGTGCAGCCCGCTGGCGACGACCAGGAGTAGTTTAGGAGGATCCCAGGCAGGAGGCCTGCGCCTCTTTCGATCTGTATCCCAGTTTGTGCTAGCCATCTTATGGCAACTTGTTTAACTTATGTCTGTACTCAGATATTGTTGCTTCCGCTGACTCGTCTATGATCGAGCACTTGTATTCGAGCCCTCGAGGCCCCTGGCTTGTATTATGATGCTTGTATGACTTATTTTATTTGTAGAGTTGTGTTGTGATATCTTCCCGTGAGTCCCTGATCTTGATCGTACACATTTGCGTGCATGATTAGTGTACGATTGAATCGGGGGCGTCACAAGTTGGTATCAGAGCCGACTGCCTGTAGGAATCTCCCTTTCCAACTCCTTGGCCGAAGTCGAGTCTAGTCGTTGAAAAACTTTTACTAACATGGCTGTGTGGCCCATGGGCCCACGTCGCCATCGGGAGGTATTAGGATCTTTTATTCCTCGACCTTTACTCTGGGATTCTGAATCCTCTTCTATTCGGGTTAAACGATTTTTACAAAAAACTAACTTTAGGTTCTCGAAAATACTTTCTCCCGGAGAGCCCCTTCAGTCCAGATGGTCACCGACTACACCAGAAGATTTCGGAGATACTCTTTGATATTCTCTCGAGACTTTGTGCCCATCACTTTTGCTATTCCCGACCACCGATAAATCCTTATGGATAACTACTTACACTTGCCATTCTTACGATCATTCCCCATTGTTCTTGTTATTACAAGATACCCGAAGTTTTCTCTATTGTTCCGAGAATACTTCGTGCCTACTGCCTAGCAGTTCTTTGCCACATGAATACCCCTTCAAATAAATCGCCGCACTTGTCAAGTATCCGCTCATCCCCAGTTGTTCATGAGTTTCACAAAAGTCTTCAAAATACTATTCGATCTTCCGAAAATCCTCTGGAGCCTTTGGCTCTTGAAATTCTTGCTTGCTCGCATTATGGTTAATCCCATAAGTCTCGTAGTCTTAATGACATTCCTTGTCATTATCATTTTGAGTCTGTTGACTCAATATGTTTGCGAATGCACGCAATCATCATTGATCCTTATAAATTACTTCTCCGGCTAAGCTGCCATTCTTTTAACTGGAATTGGTTCTCGACCAATCCAATTGTCATTGATTGTACCCTAAGGCTATTCAACTTATCCATCCCTACTCAGAGCATTGCTTCTGATCCCTTGATTTGGAAATCATAATTCCTTTGCATTTGACAATTGAGTTAGTCAGTTGTTTCTATAATCTGATCTCCTTGCAATCTTCTTCCTCTAGTTGAGTACCGATGCTCACGTCAGATCCCTTGTGGACCACCAGATCCTTTGTTGGATTTTATCTGACAACGCCCTTTCATATTCAATAACCTTGTGAGCCTTTCCTCTGATACATAATGCCTTTGGTAAATTGTATCCTCTGCTTTCTTAACCATGCTCTGTCTTCGAGCTTAAGTTAATTACTTCTAAAGATTCTGGTATATGATTCTAAGATGCCCCGATGGGTTGAACCTATGCCTTCCTTAATAAGTGTGAACTCGAAAGTTTTCACGAGTCGTACTCTTCTGGTATTTTGCCAGATAAAATTTCAAAACTACAACTTCATTGAGCGCGAGAAGTGAATGAAAGGTTGTGCGTTGGGGAAGTGGGAGTCGACCTTGAACTTTGCGTTCATGCCCATGGACACGATGTACATCTTCTCATCGAAGCTTCTTTTAAAATCAATTATTCCCTTGGTATAAGTTCATCTTATATCTGAGATCTGGCCTTTTTGCAATCGTGGTTCTGACCATGTTCTCCTTTAAATATCATGTCCTGGGCAAGTTTAAGCACTTGTCTTCTATAGAGCAATACCCCAGTTCAACTTCTAGTTTGATCTGTCGTCGGGTATTACCACCTGGTATCTCGAGATTATCTTGGAACTGCATAATTTCTTATGAGTTCTTCATCAAGTACTACATACTCACCGATTACAATTTTTCATGGGCTCGGAGTTATTGAACACTCAAAGACACCGATAACTGAACCGAGTCCGCTCTACGGTTCAACAACTCTTCAGTAAGCTTCTATAAGTACGAGTTTGTTCCCGATCACGCCATTCCTAGCCTGTTTGGCTATATCATTGTCGTGACGATTCTAACGGTGCTACCTGGTCCTTATTCTCGGAGCACCAATTTTCGACGATGAACTAACCTTACGTCGATTTTCCTCGTCATACCCTTTCACCTTAAACAACAAGCTTGAGTTCGAGTTTGTGTCGTACCCATGGTTCCAATGACTTTTGGCATCATCATTCCTTTGACTTGATGTCGTCGCTGATTGATTACATCTTCATGAAATCTATCGACAAATGTGTCGTGATCATCATCAACCTTATGAGCTCTTCCAGGATATCAAATGAGTTCATGATGAGAAATACCATCCTTGCCCTCGATGATCTGCGTTATCATCGACCTTTATTGCCTTCCCACCAACACAAGCTTGTTTGTGTTTGGTGTATACCTTGAGTTCCTTGCTATCCAGTAATTGTTCTTCTTTACCTTGGAACATTAACATCTCTTATATCTTCAATGTTGTGAGAAATTCACCACCCTTAAGAGTTCTTGGTGTAGTGATACTTCTCACCATCACCATTCTTTCGTGGTCCTCGTGTTGGTTCCAACCGGGGTACCAACAAGTGAACGGTGCTGTTTGGATCCTGCACTTCTAGCAACCCTATTGCTTTGAAGTTAATGGTCGGCCTAGTCTATTGTTTATGGAATCACCATTCCGACATTGGTCGTGCAACCCAACCCGTACTTCGGGCCCACCCTTCACCAATGTTTAATTGTGTATGTTTTCCTCGAGCATACTTCCTTATATCAGTTGATCTGACAAATGTTATCTCCTTGTTCACTTAATGGTGGAAATCCATCTTTTGGGAATCTCGGTGAATTGCCGTTGAGTTCACCAGACACCTCCTTGTCCTCTCCTTGGTTTAATGATGTACTATTGTTTCAGGAACCCACTCCCATAGTTCATTTCCCGAGAATCTTACGATGTCATTTCGTTGATATGTGCCGCATTTTTTCTTCTCGGACATCCTGAGTCTGGGGTATCATGACACCAATCGGATCTGAATCTTGGTCGGATATGATGGTTGGGACATTTTCCAAGAGTTATGATGTTGATCCTTTGATGACCCGGTAACATGATGTCATGCCTAGCACCCCCCCTCCCCTGGGCGGAGGCCCTATTGTTATAGTTTCCTTTTAGCAAGGTTATCTATTCTTCCATGAGGAAATGGTAAGACTTATTCTATAAGTTGTTCCTGATGAATCCTTCGTTTATCTAGAGTCTGACCTTTTGCTTGAAGACCATGTCAATGCTATCTCGAAGCATGTCTATGGTACTCCAATTTTCATCAAGAACATTTGAAGCCCAATGTTAAATGTTTCCTACTCAATTATCCAAACACCGCTGTATGGGTAATATCATGAAATTTCTCTCCCCTACCTAAGGAGTTTTCTACATAATATCCTGTCATGGATATCATGCTCTGCTTGTCCTTGGGAAGGATATACCCCTGATATACGTGTTTAAGCACATTTTCCTTCCCGTTGTTTTGTTCAAACTTACTTGTAAACTACTTAACCGAGCAGTGGTAATCCCCTGCTTAGGTAAACACCTCGGTGTACCTTCCTGTCTGGTGTAACCCTGTTTCTACTGTTGATGACTTCCGGTAACCGCCGATGGACGAGAACTTTGCCTATTGGTCCGCCTCGTTCAACGAGCAGGAAAATGGTTCACTTCGTCCCTCGCCCTTGGTACCGACATTGTTGACAACAAAACCGACAGGCTATCCTCTGACATACCTTGTTATCTTGACCGTGCAAATATTAGCGCCTTCCTGCTTTTAACCCACATGGTGGGCCCATAACCCACAGTTCCACAGGATCGAAACCTGACTCTCCTGTACACCCTATTGTCAGAGTTATTCCTCGTGCTTGACTTTGTATGTAATTCACGGGCCACTTGCCTGTTGATCTATTCTGGTATCGGACACAATACTTATTCTCGTTGCTCTGAACCCCTTTCGCACTCTGCTTCAGGCAATGAACGATTGCCTATCCGCTTGAAACCTCTTATTACACCGTCTTACTTTGCTCTCGATGTGTGTCATTTGTTCAACTCGAGAGCTACTCATATGTTTATTCCTGGGATACCCCAAATGAATTTCCCTTATAACATCCTATCATTGTAGAGCTTCCCCCTACCTATTTGTAAGTACGATGGAGCTCCCCGAAGAAAGGACGACAACTTCATCATGATGCTTTGGGATAAAGAATTGAAGGCATCAACGAAAGGGATTAACTTCTTCAAGAAGATCCATTAGAATAATCAGAACCCCCCCCCCCCTTACTCCCCTCTTAAATCTCGGGACGAGATTTCTTGTAGTGGAGGAGAATTGTGACGCCCGGATAATTAGACTACAGTAATCCCAAGCTAAGGATGCCACGTCACCTCCATTACTGTGATTAAACTCACGTTCATTCGAACCCGATTCAAATTCAAATTTAAAACATAGGTAAACAACAAAAGTTTCTAAACTTTAAAACTAAAATGTTCGGAGTGAACTAAATAATGCATAGGTAATTATGGTGGAGAAACCAAACTTTGATAAGGTGTTTAAAGACTCTAAGATAATTAAAACAGTAGTTAAAACAATTAAATACATGCCTATTGAATTTTATAAAATATTAAACTATTTTATTTTCGGTTGAGAATTAAGGTGGCAGTAGTATATTTATAAATACAAATTTAGGTGCTAGTGTTTTTTTATAAAACTGTAATAAAAGGGAACTTAAAATAAAATAGAAAAGAAATAGAAAACAAAAAGAAAAGACCCCCCTCTCCCCTGGGCCAAGTGGCCCAGTTGGCCACAGCTGACCAGGCCGACCCAGGCCACCCCTGCCTATACCACCCCACCACCACGGTAACCCTAACCCATTCCCCACTCGCACCCACTCCCCCTCTCCCGATCCGATCTGGATCGGGATCGATCCCCCAC
>NC_041386.1:599993506-600018444 GCF_002162155.2 Triticum dicoccoides | reverse complement strand
GCTTGTGCGGTGGCCGCCGGCAACCTCGCCCCTCACTGGGCGGGGTGCGCCCCTGCGCCCATCCCTGGCCGGCGACGTGCCCCGCCGTGGCCGCCCGTGCCCACGCCCGCGTGCCCCTGGGCGTGCACCCGAACGGGGCACACCCGTTGCGCCCGAACCCGAACGCACGCACACCCGAACCGATAGGTCCCCCCGTGCCACTAACTAGGGGGCCCCGCCCCAGAACGGTTTTAAAAAAAGAAAAAAAAGAAAAGGAATTAAAAAAATATAAAAAATAATAATAAAAAAAGAATATATTAAATAAATAAATAATAACTAAAATAATTAAAATATTAATTAATTAATTAAGTAATTAATCTTGATTAGATTAACCTAATCACTAATTAAGCTAATTAATCTATTTTAGTTAATCATAGAGAATGACAGGTGGGTCCCCCTGGACCCACATGTCAGGTTGACCAGTCAACTCTGTTGACTGCTGACGTCAGCATGACATCATGCTGATGTCATTATTCCATTTTCGAATTAATTTAAATAACTAATTAAATCCCTGAAATTAATAAAATCCTTAGAAAATCATATCTTTTAATCCGTAACTCGGATTAAAATATTTTCAACATGAAAGTTGCTTAGAACGACGTGACGATTCCGGATAGGCAGTCCGTTCGTCCGCCACACACCCCTAACCTATCGAACTCGCAACTTTTCCCCTCCGGCTCCTCTGCCCGGAAACACGAAACATCGGGGATATTTTCCCGGATGTTTCCCCCCTTAACCGGTATCACCTACTACCGTGTTAGGGCACATCGAACACCGCGTATTGCCTTGTTATATTTTGTGATGCTTTGTTTGCTCTGTATTCATTATTTCTTCCCCCTCTTCTATCCGGTAGACTACGAGACTGACGCTGCTGCTGACCAGTTCGACTACGGAGTTGATGACCCCTCTCTCTTGCCAGAGCAACCAGGCAAGCCCCCCCCCCCTTGATCACCAGATATCGCCTATTCTCTTCTATACTGCTTGCATTAGAGTAGTGTAGCCTGTTACTGCTTTCCGTTGATCCTATTCTGATGCATAGCCTGACATTGTTGCTACACCTGTTGATACCTTACCTGCAATCCTAAATGCTTAGTATAGGATGCTAGTTTATCATCATTGGCCCTACATTCTTGTCTGTCTGCCTTGCTATACTATTGGGCCGTGATCACTCGGGAGGTGATCACGGGTATATACTATACATACATACATACTATACAGATGGTGACTAAAGTCGGGTCAGCTCGAAGAGTACCCGCAAGTGATTCTGATGAAGGGGCTGAAAGGACAGGTGGCTCCATCCCGGTAGAGGTGGGCCTGGGTTCCCGACGGCCCCCGACTGTTACTTTGTGGCGGAGCGACAGGGCAGGTTGAGACCACCTAGGAGAGAGGTGGGCCTAGCCCTGTTCGGCGTTCGCGGATATTTAACACGCTTAACGAGATCTTGGTATTTGATCTGAGTTGGCTACGAGCCTATACACACTAACCATCTACGCGGGAGTAGTTATGGGTATCCCGACGTCGTGGTATCAGCCGAAGCACTTCAGACGTCAGCGACGGAGCGGCGCGCGCCGAATTGGACTGGAACGCCACTAGGCTAGGTCTGCTTTCGGCCGCCCTCGCAACGTGCAGGTGTGCTATGGGCGATGGGCCCAGACCCCTGTGCGCTTAGGTTTAGACCGGCGTGCTGGCCTTTCTGTTGTGCCTAGGTGGGGCTGCGATGTGTTGATCTTCCGCGGCCGGGCATGACCCAGGAAAGTGTGTCCGGCCAAATGGGATCAAGCGTGTTGGGTTATGTGGTGCACCCCTGCAGGGAAGTTAATCTATTCGAATAGCCGTGATCTTCGGTAACAGGACGACTTGGAGTTGTACCTTGACCTTATGACAACTAGAACCGGATACTTAATAAAACACACCCTTCCAAGTGCCAGATACAACCGGTGGTCGCTCTCCCTCAGGGATACGAGGGGAGGATCGCCGGGTAGGTTTATACTATGCGATGCTACTTGGAGATGCTACTTGGAGATGCTACTTGGAGGACGTCAATCTACTCTCTTCTACATGCTGCAAGACGGAGGCTGCCAGAAGCATAGTCTTCGACAGGATTAGCTATCCCCCTTTTATTCTGGCATTCTGCAGTTCAGTCCACCGATATGGCCCTTTACACATATACCCATGCATAAGTAGTGTAGCTCCTTGCTTGCGAGTACTTTGGATGAGTACTCACGGTTGCTTTGCTCCCTCTTTTCCCTCGTTTTCCTCTTCTTCTCGGATGCCGCAACCAGACGTTGGAGCCCAGGATCCAGATGCCACCTTCGGCTACGACGACTACTACTCTGGAGGTGCCTACTACGACGTGCAGCCCGCTGGCGACGACCAGGAGTAGTTTAGGAGGATCCCAGGCAGGAGGCCTGCGCCTCTTTCGATCTGTATCCCAGTTTGTGCTAGCCATCTTATGGCAACTTGTTTAACTTATGTCTGTACTCAGATATTGTTGCTTCCGCTGACTCGTCTATGATCGAGCACTTGTATTCGAGCCCTCGAGGCCCTTGGCTTGTATTATGATGCTTGTATGACTTATTTTATTTGTAGAGTTGTGTTGTGATATCTTCCCGTGAGTCCCTGATCTTGATCGTACACATTTGCGTGCATGATTAGTGTACGATTGAATCGGGGGCGTCACAAGTGGTACCTTTTTTTTCTTTTTCTTCATAGTCGAACTCGTGGTACCTGCACGCACGCGCGAGCCATCAAAATCCACGTACGGCGGTCGAGCTAGCTTGATGTCATGCACGCTCGTATACCAAAGTCAAGGGTGTGTGCAGCGTACGCACGCATGCGTTTGTTGTGGTTGCGCGCACGTACGTACGCGTCGATTCCTCCCTTTTTTGACTGATGGATGATTTGATATGAGGGGAGTGTGCATTGCTATGGATCCATGCCAACGTGATTTGAGCAGATGTTCAAATTAGCGGCGACCCATGGAGGCGAATATGGCCACCGTTTCGGCACCAACGCCACACGGACGAGGCGCCACATAAACGGTTCCTACGGCATCGCCAGGGTCGCATCATGTGGTGGTCACCGCTTCCTCGCGAGGCCGCGGCCGGTCGCGCGCCAAGATCCACCGCCCCCGGATCCGAGCGCCATTTGGGCAATGGATTTCTGCCGGCTCGCTCCTCCGGGAGCGTCGAAGAGCAGCGCAGACGGCCATCTGCCCCTTAGGGCTCCAAGGGATGACCTCCCAATCCACCGATCCCGACATCTCAGAGTCAGATCCAATGGCCGTGTAACTCCGTTGTATTTTCCCACCAAAATGTTTCGTATCTAGCCCAAATTTCGTGTCGACATATTTCAGATTTTCGCTCCCGCGATTAGGCCCAAACTATAGAAATATTTTGGGATCGTTCCGATTCATGACTTCTCATGTAAATAAAAAACTCTAACCTAATCTAGCCGCGATGGGTTCAATGCAATAGGCCTGAATATTTTGTGTCCAACTCCCTCTCATGTTCCTGTCTGAATTTCGTGCCTAAATATTTTCGGGTCTGACTCTCGTCCCCATTCACGCCCACGCCTCGGCCTGTAGCTGAGCTCCTTCCCTGCGCCGCATCACCTTCAATAGTGTCTCAAGCACGCCGCCGCCTGTGGATTTCGTTGTCAGCAAGCATCGAGCGCCCCGCACCACGCCTTGTCTTCTCCCTCTCCTCCTCTCCTTTCTTCCATCCCCTTCCTCCCGCTGACCCGTTGTCATGCCTCCTACGCTAGTCAACGCTGTTGCTTGGGACATGCATCTCTATCGTCGAGCTTTCTCACCTAGGAGCGTAGCATATCCTCTACTCGCCGCTGTTTTGCCAACTGATCAATGGTAAACAGATGCATGCTTGTGGATTATGCATGCGAAAGGCGACGCGAACCAAAGCCGAACACCGATACTAGCAAATAGTGGGTTTGGAATTGTGAGGTGATGTCAAAACACAGTATGGGAGGCAACATTGTATTTACAGGGGTTAGATTTTATGTGTTGTTCAGTGAAGTACAATGTTGTTATTGTTTTAATGATGTCACTTCATAGAGCTCAAAGATTCAAATGGTTCATAAATGAAATGTTTTAGTCAAAATATTTAAGCATTTCAAATTTTGAAGGTAAAGATTAAATGCATGACAGGTGGACCACCGCATAGGTCAGTGGCACGTCCACGCAGTTTGGAATTCATGAACTACATAGTGTAGGAGGCCGGTCCCTCCATCTTCAGTGTATGATTTTTGAAAGAGGGCACCGCGAGTGAAATGGCGTGTCTCTCCCTGATGTACTGACCTCGCCATTACCACGTGATTGTCCATGAAAACCTAGAACTGCACCATGCAATATGTTTGACGCCCCGATCACATGCATGTCGGTGTCCTTTTGTCTAGTATCATCCCAAATTTGGTCCATTATGTGTATTTATTTGCAATTCACTTCCTCCACTTCTTGGAGTTCTTTTATTCATACACATGGTGGTTGCTAAAGTATATTTATTAGTCCCTTGTGTTGCTACATTGTGATGTCTAATTTCACATAAAATAATGGAGGACAAGATGAAAATACCTTGTAAATGCGTAGGAAAAGTTGACCTTGACTTTAGGCATAGTTGAAGATGTGTGAATGGTGAAGAAGCAACATAAAATTATAGCTATTATGCAACCACTTAAAAACAAGTGTTCTACAGCTCCCCAAACTTATAGGAGCGGTCAACTTGATCTGTTATGAGTTCGGGCTCGGCACAAGTACTGTTCGGATTGACAACGCTCGACTCTTGTTCCTTGGGTGACTGAGAGGATCTTCTCGCCCACTTGGTAGTTCGACGGTCGCGGCGGCAAAGGACTCGAAGATTGTCCGACCCATGGCTTGCTCTTCGTAGGAACATTTTGTCCATTGGGCAATTAATGTATTGTCCGTCATGCATTAATGAACAATTAATGTATCATTGACTGTTAAAAAGACCCAAACCATTAATGCCGCTTCACTTCTGATTCAGATCCGAGGATGCCACTCTTTGCTTGAGATATCATGTCAAGAACGACTTGTTTAAGAAAATCAAAATACGATGAATATTGTTATAGATGGACTCCAGTCCAGTTTTTACAAAGCAGTCACGTTTTACAACTCTACTTTAAACTCAGAGGTAGGCGATGACTATGGAGTGTTTGGGCCAGGAAAGACCCACACCATGAACATGCAAGATGCGTTTGGTAGGCTGTATTAGGTCCAACCAGGCCCGAGCGGGCAGTTTTCAGCCCGTTTAGTTGCCTAGGCTGCATATAAAACCTGGCCCGCACGAACCTCAAAGTAGGCCTGGGCCTGGCTCTATAGGAACGGCCGAAATAGAGGAAGGCCATGGAAAATATGTTCTAGAACAAACTTGATGGGTCCATACATGTTAAGAAGGTTAGCAGATTGGGGATGTTTATCTTACATTTGTATTTCTTCCACCCACATCTATTATTACACAAGTCTTCTTAAACAGATGGACCAACGGTAGGAGTCTTCCTTTTTTTTCAAGGCCTTTCTTTCCTCTCTCCCAAGGCGAGCACATGGATTTGCCTCCCCTCCGCCTGTCACTCTAGCGGTCAGTGGCTGGGAGAAGAATCCTGGTGTCTCGACTCCGCTATTAGATCGATAGGGTTTTAGTCCTTGCAGGGGCGTCGTTTCGATGGATGGCGGCGCTCCTTCTTCGAGTCAGTCTTCTGGGCTCTGATCCTCCTCATGTTTGTCCGTTGGGACTAATTAGAAGGAGCTCGTACGTAGATTCCTGCCAGCTCCATGGGACGGCGAGGTTAGAGTTTCTCATCATGCGTACGCAATGTCGATATTTGGTGTCGGGTTCTTAAGATCAATTCAAAGATTCAAAGGGGACAACTACAGCTTCGGGCTGGTCCTTAGGGCACGCGCATGAAGACTTCCTATCAGTCATCGACAAGGTCAGGACGGCTCCAGTATGGACCTTGATGTCAATGGTCGTTCAGTGGTCCATGGACCTTGATGTGATTTTTAATATGTTTGAGGTGCTTTATTATGTTCGGTGGTCCAACGGTAGATGTTCCATGTGAATGATGTTCACGTCAATGGTGTGGCGGTTTTCTGGAAGGAAACGAAGAGAATAGGGTAAGTAGAAGGATAATTGGGGGTGCCTTGACTATGTTTCTTTGCAGGTGTGCCTTGACTATGTTTTTTTTTGCGAGAAACATCCAAACTATTCATCTTCAATCATGGTAGTACAACAACAACTAGAAATAATAAGAATTACATCCAAATCCGTAGACCACATAGCAATGACTACAAGCACTGAAGCAAGCCGAAGACCAAAGTATGTTTGGACTACAGAAACTCTAGTTTTAGTAATATTACATAGATCCGAACACACTTGATTAAGACGTGGATTCATAGTGAGGTATGAATTGAGTCATTATGGTGAACAACAAAGGATAATGGACGATACTGAAGACCAAAGTATAGAGGAAAGTCACACAAATAGAGACCGTTGTCGTTATGCATGTTGCTGAGATTAACACTATATCTTTCTTTTTTTGAAATGGGTATATAATCCGGCCTTTGCATCTGTTGAACAGAAGCCTTTTATTGCATCGTTTAGTAGCTAGTATCAGGATTACACTAATCCAGTATTTGTCTTGTATGCTGCCACCTAGCCCGGCGGAATATATCCCGTAGACTAAGAACTATATTTCCATCCACAATAAGGTTTGTCATTCACAAGATGATCACATATCGGATTGGGACAAGCCACATGAATAAAATGATTAATTTGAGTCAGACGTTACTTATATTTGTAGAGAACTATAAGGTTCAGAGTAACTACAAAAATTATGTTTGTAGCTCACTAGCCTGACAGAATATACGACTATAAAACAAGAAAGTGGCTTGTCAAGCATATTTAGGAGTCCGTTAATTAATTAAGGTGTAAGCCGACCCACGCTGCATTGCCGATAGAAAGTGGCTGGTCGGGCATTTTTTGGAGTCTGTAGTCTACCCCCGCTACATTACAGAGATCCTAGATCGATGACCCATGATATAAGGTTTAATTACACTCAAGCCTGACACAATGAAGGCTTTTAAACGAGCAAGTGGCTGGTCAGGCATATTTAGAAGTTCGTTCAAATTATGTTTAAAGCCTACCTGCGCTGGGTGCACAGATCAAACATGACAGTAGCTTGTTCAAAAAAAAAATGAGAGAAGACAGAAGGTTTAATAACAAAGAAGCCTGACAGTATGATGGTTGCCAACAAGCAATTGGCGGGTCAGGCATATCTAGGAGTCTGAACTTAATATGGATCAAAGCCTGCAAGCCGCTGCAGGCACATATGACAGAAGCGAATGTTTGATTAACCACAAACCTGACACAGTGCAACTTGTGAAATGAGCATGTCGCCTATCCACCGGTGCTTGCATGCTGAGATGGCGAAGACCGGAAGTTTAATTCCGCACAAGATTACCCCAGAATTTTGACGCATTGGTATAAACAAACATAGTGCAGGCCGCCGCCCGAATTTAATTTCCCACAGGTATGGAACGCTTGAGTCTGCTTAAATCGGTGGTGTCAGGGATGGATGTAGCCAACGCTCGTAGATAGAATATTATGTATTTCCCTCTGCCATGAAAATTTATGTCTCCCATCATATGTATCTTTTTTGCAGGATACAAACATGATTACTAATTTTGTAATTTGCACATAAACACACAACGACAAATTTTTGACAACTGTCAATTCAAATTTGGCTGTCAAATTACATACAAAATCGTATGAGTTAATATCTCATTTGGTTAGACCTAAGTTATATCTGAATTTTAGCCTTAGAAGAGTTTGGTCTTGATGCACATGGACTGGGAAAATCAATATGTTTTTTTTTGCTGGTGGAAAAATCAATATGTTGCCCGAAATTTTTATCTAAAAAACGTATAGCTAAACTAAACCAAAAATATAGATATATATATCATCTAAGCACATGTAACTATTGTTACTAACTACTACTGTTTTTGGCATTATCACATCAACACAGATTGGTCGTATGTGTATACCTTCAGAGATAATCTGGTGATAAGTTCCCTTTTTTTTTTCTTTTTTTCGAAAAGGGGAGTTACCCCGGCCTCTGCATCAGAACGATGCATGCGGCCATCTTATTAAAACAAATAGATAGGTTCCAACAAGGTCTTACAAGTCCCGAACTGAAGAAAAGGCTCACACAGAAACTAAAAGGCTAGAACAACAAACTAGCCAAAAAAGGGACGCCACAACCGGCTGGCTAAAAACAGATAGGGAAACTAATTGCCTATCCTATTACATGACCGTCATCCAAACCGGTTGAAGATATTCCGAGCTACCATCTCCCAACGGATAGACCCAGTAACCAAATGCTCCCTGGCCTCCATCGGAGTGAGTAGCGACCACGGACGGATCAAGGCAGTGGCCCGGAAGATAACCTCACTACTAGGAAAAGGGCTATAGATAGGATTGATACTAATGGCGCACCAGGGAAGTAGTGCGCCACTACTATATACTAATGACGCACTTGTTGGTGATGCGTCATTAGTGTGGAAGACACTAATGGCGCACCAGAAACAGGGTGCGCCACTAGTATTAATTTTTTTCCCATTTTTCCATACATACTAATGGCGCATCAGGTCGACAATGCGCCATTACTAGTTCTAACTAGTAATGGTGCACCAGGAAGAGAGTGCGTCATTACTGTAATTTTTTTCTTATTTTTTTTTTTTGCAAAACTACTAATGGCGCACCGTTTCGCAGTGCGCCATTACTAGTTGAAACTAGTAATGGCGCACTATTACACGGTGCGCCATTAGTATATATATTTATATTTTTTACTTTTTTGCAAAACTTCTAATGGCACACCACCTGCAGGTGCGCCATTAGTAATCAGGGTTACTAATGGCGCATTTCCTTGTGGTGCGCCATTAGTAACCTGGGACCCCGACAAGATATTTTGGACAGCCCCACACCTACCCACTCACTTTCCCCACTTCATTCCCTCCACCTCCTTCTCCAAGATTTCGGCTGTCTCCTCCTCCTCACCTCATTTCCACCATAGATTCATCAAAATTAAGTGGTGAAATTACCTTTTTTTGATAGGTAAGTAAGGGGAAAGCTATCTTCATGATGTAGATCTACTTTTTTTCTCCCTAGCTCGCTCCAACAACGTGCACATGCACTTTTTGTGGCCTAGCTAGATCTATGTATGTTTGTGGTGTTGCATGTGTTTGTGGTGTTGCATATATGTTTGTGTTTGAAGGTACCGGTATTTGAAATGCGATAGTTGCCAATATTTTGCCGGAATGTTTTGATCCATTTCCGTTTCGGCGAGAATTTTGGCACTATGCATTCTTTTTGGTCCTATTTTTAGGGAAGGTCATGCCAAATTTTTTCTTGGTTCTAAAATATCGTTTTGCTCTACTCCGCAGGCGATCATGGTCCGCACGATGACTGAAGGCATCGTGAATAGGTTTTTGAGCTCCGCAAAGGCCGAGATGCTTCAAAAGAACGAGACGGAGATAAGATGTCCGTGTCGAAGATGCAAGCTGAAGAGCCTTATTGCGGACCCGGATTCCGGGCAGGTGCGGGACCACCTGCTCTTGCGTGGTTTCATGGATGGCTATCGGTGGCAAGGTGATGAAGATGACTATGAAGTCGTCCATGGCCGGGGCCGGGCAAGAAATGAGGAAGGGCAACAAGACAAGTACCACCGCGGCGAGGGCGGGCGAGAAGATGAAGAATCTCCAGGACATGATCACGACGGTGATGTTGTACACAGTCATCATGTAGAAGATGTCGTACATGATGATGAGGAAGATCAAGACGAAGGGCATGATCATGAAGATGAAGATGTCGGAGCAGACGACGATGGAGGCTGGGTGCAGGACCCTCATATTCAAGAGCTGCTTCTCAAGCAGACGGATAACGCAAGAGCTGCCGCCCAAGAGAAAGCCAAGCTGGATCAACTGGAGATAGACGCGGTTACTCCATTGTATGAAGGATGCAGGCCCGAGGATACCCGCCTGAAAGTAACACTCATGGCTCTGGAGATGAAGGTAAAACACAAAATGACCGACGCATGCTTCGACGAGAACATGGCATTCTGGCACGAAAGTCTTCCCAAGAGGAATAAGTGCCCGACCAGTTTCGAGGAGGCGAAGAAAATCGTGTGTCCTCCAGACTTACCGCACGTGAAATACCATGTGTGCATGAACAATTGTATCATTTATCGGGACGAGCACGCGGAGTCTATCATATGTCCAATGTGCGGCGTCACTCGATACGAGAAGAGGAAGAAAGCTCCTCGAAAATCGGTGTGGTACTTTCCGATCACTCCTCGTCTGCAGAGGTATTTCGCGGACCCTAAGGTAGCAAAGCTCATGCGTTGGCACGCGGATAGGGAGGAGAAGAAGCGGGAAGATGACAGAAATGATCCGGAGATAAATAAAAAAGACAAGATGCTGAGTCACCCTAAGGATGCGAGCCAGTGGCAAGCGTTGAACTTCGAATACCCAGAATTTGGGAAGGATCCAAGGAACATCGTGCTGGGCGCAAGCACCGATGGAGTCAATCTATTTGGCAGCCAGAGAAGCACATATAGCACCTGGCCTGTGTTTGTGTGGATGTACAACCTTCCCCCCTGGTTGTGCATGAAGAGGAAGTACATTCACATGAGTATGCTAATTGAAGGGCCGAAACAACCAGGGAACAACATCAATCTGTATCTGGGCCTGCTGAAGGAGGAGCTAGACACGCTGTGGAAAACGCCAGCCAATACATGGGACGCCGCAGAGAAAAAATATTTCCCTATGAGAGCCGCACTGCTCATGACGGTGCACGACTATCTCGGTTACGGATATCTCGCGGGGCAGGTAGTCCACGGATTTTCTGGATGCGTAAGGTGCATGGATGACACAACGTATCGCCAGCTAGATAGAGATCCTGGGTCTTCGAAAACCGTGTTCATGGGACATCGAAGGTGGCTTCGCGACGATGACCCGTGGAGGAAACGCAAGGATCTGTTTGATGGTGAAACCGAACCCCGAAAACGCCTGTGTACGAGGAGCGGCGAGGAAATAGACGAGCTGTTGAAAAATTGGAAAGACTGCCCACTGCCAGGAAAGAAGCAAAAGGCGCCAGAGCCGGGAAAGAAGCAAAAGGCGCCAGAGCCGCTGCTGAAGGTATGGAAAACGAGGTCTATTTTCTGGGGCTTGCCGTACTGAAAGATCCATCGTGTGCCACACAGCCTTGATGTTATGCATATCACAAAGAACGTGTGCGAGAGTCTGCTTGGTACCCTGCTCAACATGCCAGAGAGGACCAAAGATGGGCCGAAAGCAAGGGCAGACTTGAAATCAATGGGCATCAGGCAGAAGCTTCACGCTAATGATGATGATGATGATGATGAGGCGAAGCAGGACACAGAAAGTCGTCGCAAAGGCAAAAAGGCCAAGAAGACCGGAAATGACTACCCTCCTGCGTGCTTCACTCTAAGTCAGGAGGAGATCGAGCAGTTTTTCACCTGCCTCCTAGGAGTAAAACTTTCTTACAGTTACGCGGGGAAGATAAGCAGATACCTAGACCCAGCGAAGCAGAAGTTCAGCGGGATGAAGTCTCACGACTGTCACGTGGTGATAACGCAGATACTTCCAGTTGCAATCCGTGGGATCATGGACGCGCACGTCCGTGAAACGCTATTTGGCCTATGCAACTTTTTCGACGTCATCTCTCGGAAGTTGATTGGTGTGAGGCAACTCAGAAGGCTACAGGAAGAGATCGTGGTGATACTATGCGAGCTTGAGATGTACTTCCCGTCCGCATTCTTCGATGTTATGGTGCATCTGCTAGTCCATATCGTGGAGGATATCATCCAACTCGGGCCGACGTTCCTGCACAGCATGATGCCGTTCGAAAGGATGAATGGTGTCATCAAAGGATACGTTCGCAACATGTCACGTCTAGAGGGAAGTATAGCCAGGGGCTTTCTAACCGAAGAGTGCATCTCCTACTGCACGAATTATCCAGGCATCGAGAACCCCGTTGGTCTGCCCGTCAACAGGCACCTCGGCAGGCTCGCTAGATGGGGTCACCATGAGGGTCGCCGCGAAATGCATGTCGACTTCAAGGGTCGACTCGCCGACTTTGAAAGAGCAAACCTAGTCGCGCTACAACACATAGACGTGGTCGATCCTTGGGTGGTAGAGCACAAAACCTTTATTGAGAAGACGTACAATGACCGAGGCCAACAGAGGACGGACGGAGATATACTCAAAGAGCACAACTCATGTTTCACGCGTTGGTTCAAGCAGAAGCTTCTGTTGTACCCTTTACATGAGGATTCTTCCGCGGAAGAACAACTCATATTCGCCTTGTCACAGGGCGCCGAGCACAACCTGATGACCTATGAGGCGTACGATATCAATGGCTACACATTCTACACCGAGGACAAGGACATGAAGAGCGATGGTTATCAAAACTCCGGGGTAACGATGGAATCCTACACCGGCAACGACAAGGACAGATACTACGGAAGGATCGAGGAGATCTGGGAGCTGAGCTACGCTGGAGAGAAGGTCCCGATGAAAAATTGAGGCGTTTGTTGGCTCCAAGACAGTGATACAGGTATACACATGTGCTCTGCTTACTTGATCATACAGAAGATTTTCATATAAGAGTTACGTTTCAAGTTGCTGAATATTTTCATATAAGTTTGCTTCCAAGGAGTTGTTCTCTGTCTGGTCCAATTCTGAAGAAATAAAAAGTGAATAGTTTGTTTGTTCCCTGTGTGGTCACTCTATTTTTTGAGTACTGACATTAGTTATGTTTGTTAGCAGCAAGATATTTAAATGAAGCTTGTTCTTTTTCAACTTTTCAACTGATGCCATGAAACTAAATATAGTAGTTGAAAACCCTATTTTTCTTCCTGATCGTGAAAATTTGAAGTCATGTTTGTGTTTTGGTTTTGTTGGTTGACAATTATGTTTAGTTTTTCATTTCATGGGTGCTGTAAAATGTGCAGGTGGTGAGTTGAGGCTCAGCATACAGCTTGTTTGGACTAACCAAGAGGACGAGGTATGTTGCTTGCCCAAGCTAAGTGACACGTACGCGCCAAGTTTTCTGTTATATAATTACCTGTTAGTGCTTAGTTAAACTGCATGATATGGCCATAGCAGATGGATGGTACTAGGTGTTGTTTTGTTTCTTGCCAATGTATTCAGAGAGCAGATGTGCCACTGCAGATTTGTTTTCTTGAAGGCAGCTCACATAAGTTGAGCTACAAGTGAACAACTTGCTGCTATTAGATCTGGAATGGAAGCTCACATAAGTTGAGCTGATTTTTGTCCATATGAAAGCAGAGGACCATATGGTCTGTGGCCTTTTCATCCATATGAAAGTAGAGGCACATTGTGGTGCTAGTTTGCTGGGTTTTGTCTCCGACCATCGTGTCATGATGAATTTGCAGGTACCCCGAGAGGCCCTTGAGTTTGCCGGGATGTCGATTAACTTCCGTTCCGGCAAATTCGGGTACTCCATATGTCCTATTTTCAGCAAAGGTCATGCTGAAATTTTCCGTGAATTTTAGCATGACTTTGCTAAAAATAGGACATATGGGGTACTTGCGATAATGCATGGGCCGGGGTATCTTAGTACTTAATTAAGTAGGATCAACTGCCCCTTTATTCTTCCTGCATTAAACCATAGGTGGCAATAGAGCCAAGTGATTAGGCCCAACTTAGAATTCTCCTTAGCATTGATAAACCCTACATGATAAACCCAACATAGGTGGCAATAGAGCCAAGTGATTAGGGCCAGGCCCAACCTAGGGTGCCTCGGCATCGATAAACCCTAAATGATGAAAACTTAACTTGGCTGCCCCGGATGCCTCGGTGTCGATGAGAACCTAAATGATGTACGCTTAGGCTTTTAGGGTGCCTCGGCGTCGACAAACCCTAAATGATGAAAGCTTAGGCTTTTAGGGTGCCTCGGTGTCGACAAACCCTAAATGATGAGACCATGATCTTGTTCCTTGACAATAACCAACATTTTGACCAAACTTTTTTCTTATTTAGAGCGAAACATGGCCCACAATGATGAGGCCTGTGGTTCGGGCGGCAAGCAATTCTGGGAGCTGTCCCAGGAGATGGAGGAACAACCTCACCGCTATGAGGACGCCGCGGAAGACACCGATCCTGATTACACAACCCCTAGTGGCGTCGGGGATGACACCACTGATGGTGCCGCCGAGGATGCCACCACTGATGATGGCGGCGCACACACAGACGGCAGCCAACCGAAGAAGCAAAGGAAGGACCGGCGCCCGAATGCGCTCCGCACCCTCAAGGAGGAATTCACTCAAGTGGACTCCGACGGGAATCCAACGGAGCCCAAACATATAGTCAAGGGGTACTCGCTTCAGCTTGGGTGCATTCTCCGGAGCACCGTCTCGATCAACACCGAGAACCTTAGGCATAAGGACCGAGGGAATTTGCGCAACCTCCTCTTCACGAAGATGCACGAACGATACAAGTTCCCCGCCAAATTTGAAAACACACGCCTCTCAGGGAATAAAGTGAACAGTGCCGCCCTCACGAAAATGAGCACGACCCTGTCTACTTGGAAAAGCGCGGTGAAGAGAATGATTGATAAAGGTGATAGTTATGAGAAGATCAAGGCGAAATATCCTTTGATGAGCGAAGATGAGTACAAGGAGTTCAAGATCAAGTGCGAGAGTAGTGAAACCTCTGAATCAAGTTAGTGGGGGAAAGAAATGCGGGAGTTGAACTTAGGGGAACACAAACTCGGTCCCGGCGGTTACAGAGTGGCGGAGCCTATATGGGACAAGGAGGACGCAAAGCGTGCCGAGCAAGGCCTACCGCCCCGCTTCGAGAAATACAGCGGTGACAAGTAGACCAGGAACTATGTCAGGGCCCGGTACAAGGAGGACCCGATAACAAAGGAGCTTACCACGGATCCGAAGACCAGGGCGCTTGAGCTTCTTCTGGTAAGGAATACACCCCCGCGTAATTAGCTCCATATGGTTGCACTCTAATTAATCTCCAATATTTCTAAATGGTTCACGTTCCTTTCGCAGGACACTGAAAGCAGTAGCGCGGGGTCGTCTAAGAGCTTCCCTTTCGACACCCCTTTAAATAGGGCATTGAACATAATGAAAAACAAGGATAAGCTCACTAAGCCGACATCAGCTGGTCGTGTGGCCGGCAAAGGCTTGTCCACAAAATGGGGGTCATACTATACCGCTGGTGTGCGGAAAGAGAAAAAGACCAGCTCGAAAAGCCAGACGCGCGAGGTTGAAGAACTCAAGGCACAAGTGGCGCGGATTCCGGAGCTTGTCCAAGAGCAAATGCAACAACAACTTGGAACGACGCTCAACGACATGGTGCCTACGTTGATTCATGGGCTGACGACGTGGATTGCGGGCGGCCAACAGGGGCCTCCCCCGGTTCCCAGCTTCACGGCCAGCAACTCGCACAGCGCGCAGGCGGCGCCATTGGTGTCTCCGGTGGCGGCGCCATTGGTGTCTCCGGCGGAGGCGGTATTCGTGTCTCCGGCGCCGGCACGGGCATTGGAGCTTAATGCACCCGGGTGTACGCCGGCCGGCACCTCACCAGCAAGCGCCCCCTCCGTCAGTTGCACGCCCGCCGTTGGCAGTGCCTCGACATTAGCCGAGCTCGACGGCATCACGGTAACCAAGCCTCTCGGCGGATGACTTCATCTCCTTGCCTTTGACTGGGCATCCCTGACGCCCTGTACATGTTTTCGCAGGGCACCGCCGACGTTCCTTGCACTCTTCTGCATTTCGTGGGCGCCGAGTTGGTCGATGTCGCCAAGGGCAGAATCGTTCAACCGGGCAACCCCATGTTCCACGGTAATCCGATGCCACCCACAATGTATAGGGTTGAAGTGGTTCGGGTGCTGCCAGGCTGTGATGAGCTGTTACCTCCGATTCGACCCACTGGGGCCGACGAAGAAGATGAGATGACCCTCAGCACCCGCGTAAACTGGCCCCTGCTTTGGCCGAAGAGCCAGATTCGTTTGGGGGCGGGGGACACCACCCCACAGACAAGACCGCCAGTCGTGCCGGCGCCAAGCCATGGCAAGAACACCGCAACGCTACCGGACCTGCCGGACATCCCTATGGCACAGGATCCGGACAGCCCTATGGCACAGGATCCGGACGGCGACGACAACGACGACGGTACATTTACCAAAGTTGATAAGTACTTTGCCGAACATGGGTACGCTGACGAGTTCTGCGGGCCTCTTTCTCAAGAACCCAACCAAGACGACCGCGATCTAGCTGGTACGGCGGAGAAATCCAGTTGCAACAGGCGTCGTCTGGCGTTCAGTTCTCAGGACACGCCTCCAGCTCCCGCCTTCACCGAGCCTCAGATAGCTGAGGTGAGAAATATTATCAGCCCCAACACTCTCAAGAAGGCGGTCTGTGAGCAGAACTCGGTCCCATTACAGGAGATCAAGAAGAAGGGACAGAAACGAAAGACTAACAAGGGCGCCGGTGCGAGCCAGCCGGCATCGAGTTTGATCCGTGCTCAGGACGGGCCACCTTCACCTAAGGATATCTCGAGGAGGGTGCATGTGGCGGGTAGGGAGATGCTACCGCCAAATATGCTGAATGCTGCAACCGGTGCTATGCGGAGTCTACACGACAGTGTTGTTTCTTTGGAGAAGCGGCGTCTCAGAGAGAAGGATGTGGCATACCCGGTTTTCGTGGCCAAGGTGCTAGAGGGAAAGGGCTTTGTGGATGGCGACATCGGGGGTACGGTCGTCCTGTGGTTTGATGACATCTTTGCTATGTTTAACCTTCATCCGCTGCACTATATCTTCGTTCGGCTGTTTTCGCTGAGTATGGAGATGCGGATCATTAGAGACAAGACCCCCGACATCGTGATAGTCGACCCCTTCTACATGCGTGCCAAGCACTTGAGCAGCGCTGGGGACCGCCAAGTTGCGAGTTCACACCTCGAAGGCGTCATTCTGGCAAACCCAGATAAGGATAACTTCCTTGTGGCTTACTTTCCCGAGTAAGTCATCCCTTAACCTCCCCGTAACATATGATTTCTTAGATTTCGATCGTTCTTTTTTTTCTAACATTCCGTGTTCTGTGCAGTGACACACATTGCACACTCATCCTCTTCAGCCCGAAATATTCCATGGCCACGTATTTAGACCCGAACCGTAACTCCAAGATAGACTACACAAATGTCAAGAAAGTTCTTGATGATGTTCTCCCCGCCTACGCCAAATCTGGAGGCACCTTCACCAGGGCAGTTCGTAAGTACGGCAAGCACATGTTCTCACACAATACGAAGTTCTGCTGCGTCAAGCAGCCGCCTGGCGGTCAGAAGGATGCCTACTATGCCCTCCATCACATGCGAGCGATCGTAAGGGACCATCATCAACTTCTGCTACCAGATAATCTCAAAGATTGGGCCGCGAGCTTGTCGGCAGTCCAGGACGCGGACCTCAGAGAAAAATTCTTTCGCATCTAGTCGGAGTTTGCGAACATCATCCATCAAGATGTCCTTCATACCTCGGGGTAGTTCTTCCTCAGATATCAATCGTCTAACAGTGAGATAGATGAAATGCTACAAATGCAGGGTGACAACGACCGCGATTTCATGACCATCACGACAGACGGCGGCTTCATCCACGTTCCTGTCCGATGGGTCGAGTCGAAAGTAGTGATGTGTAGTTCTGAAACATTGATTGGCTCATGTTGTAATTATACTTTAATGAATTCGTATGTCTTTTTGGTTTGGACAGTCGTTCAACTTAGATGTAATCGATGCTATTTATTAGTAGGACCATGAATCGTGCTATTAATGTCTTGATTTTCTCTTCCGATCCTTTTGTTGCATACTTACATATTGCTTATGTATTGTCTGTTGTTTGGCTTGTGCATAGAGATGTCGTCGTATGTCGTGTATAAGGGTAAGGTTCCCGGAGTCTACGACGACTGGGAGGAGTGTCGGAGACAGGTTCACCGTTTCAGCAGTAATAGTTACAAAGGGTACACCACTAGGGCGGAGGCCGAATCTAGATACGCCCGCTATCTAGCGGGAGAGAGGAGGGAGCATTGGAGGAACCGGATGAAGACAAGTTTGATCACGATGATGCTCATCGTGATGACCACAACTCTCTTTTATGTGATGGTAGTTTAGATGATCGATATCGACTTGTAATATGAAGACAAACTCGATACTCGCGGTCTTGAGACTTGTAATGTTTTATCTTTGTTCGGTCTTTTGAATTCGGAGACTAATATGATGAATTGTACTCGGAAACTAATCTTCTATTGTATTCGATGAATCTAATGTTGCTGTGTGCTGCTGTCTATATTCTGTCTAATAATATATTTTATATTCTGTCTAATAATATATTTTGTAACCTGCGCAAAAATCAGAAAAGGAAAAAAAACCAAATATTCATACTAATGGCGCATCACCACCAGGTGCGCCATTAGTATGCCAAAGGATACTAATAGCGCATCAACAGAGAATGTGCCATTAGTATGACAAAGCCATGCTTACGTATGGCCCCCCGGAAGGCACACTAATGGCGCATGCTGTTACATACTAATGGCGCACCAACTAGTAATGACGCACCTGTGGTGCGCCATTAGTAAGATATACTAGTGGCGTGCTACTAATGGCGCACTGGTAATGCGCCATTAGTAGGCAAAACCAGTGCGCCATTAGTAGGCCTTTTCCTAGTAGTGCCTGCAAAAAATGTATGCATGATATTCTGTTAAAAACCAAATCATTTCTGCAATTCCAGATAGACCACATCAACGCGCACACTCCGACACGAATTTGTCTCGCTAGGTCGGGCTCAATCCCATTAAGCCACACCCCGAATAACGCGTTAATGGAAGGAGGTGGCGTAATATTGAATGCAATGTGGACTGTCTGCCAAAGAACTTTGGCTAGCGGGCAATTAAGAAAAAGGTGCTTAATCGTCTCATCCCTATCACAGAAACTACACCTAGTAGATCCTGTCCAATTACGCTTAGTCAGGTTGTCCTTGGTTAATATAACTTGTTTATGAACAAACCACATAAACAATTTTATTTTCAAGGGAACTTTGACAGCCCAGACATGCTTAGAGGTAGGAATGAGGCTGGAGTTAATGACATCAATATACATTGATTTAACTGTGAATACTCCAAACCTAGTAAGCTGCCAGCATAATTCATCGGGTTGTGGGGAAAGCTGAACCTTCATCAGTCTCCTAACGAGATGGAGCCATTCCTCCCAACGATTGCCCGCCAGTGACTGTAAGTTCCCTAGACGATGGTTACCGAAGAGAGACCATAGACATAGACATGGTACATGCTACCAAACATGAATACAACACTAGCAAGTATATCAACTACATTTGTAACGACAGCAGAAAATAAAGAGTGGCGAGAATGAGGTGAAGGGGGTAAAGGGGGCAAAATAACCAAGTGGTAGGGATATTCTTGAGCATTGATACTAGGGATATTCTTGAGCACGATTCACACTTCACCTAGCAGAGCAAACGGAATTAACCTGTTCCTTGCTGCCACTCCGCATGAAGCTGCGTAATAGCAGTGTCAGGTTTCCATGCGACGAGCCTCCTTTGGCCATGGCTCCGTGAGCTCTCTCCCGGTACTCCTTGCACTTTCTCCTCCTCTCCTCTGCCACTGCCCCATCGCCCATCAGCTCCGACACTGCTCGCGCAATGTGCCCCCGCACTACAAGGTCCACGGCCTTTTCGCCATCGAACGGCCTAACTGGCACGCCGACGCCAAGTACGTCCACCGCAAGCCGCTCATTGAGGAACTGGTCACCGAAGTGAGGCCACGTCATGACAGGCACGCCTTGCGCGACGGACTCCAGCAGCGAGTTCCACCCGCAGTGGGTCATGAAGCCACCTACGGCGCGGTGTGACAGGATGGCGACCTGAGGCGCCCAGCCATGCACTATGAGCCCATGCCCTGCCGTGCGCATCTCGAGGGCTTCGAGCCACTCTTTTGCTTCTGGCAAAACCGTCTCGGACTCCTTCACCACCCAAAGGAATGGCTTCCCAGAGTCCTCGAGGCCGTGTCCGATCTCGTACAGCTGCTTGGGAAGCATCTGCGCGAGGCTGCCGAAACAGACATAGACGACCGTGCTTTGGTCCATCATGTCCAGCCAAGCGATGACTGTGCTCTGGTCTATGGTGCGTGCCTCCTCGTCCCGGCTATTGAGGAAGAAGGGCCCGAGCACCCACACCGGCTTGCCCAACGCTGCCTCGTAGCATGCGACGAACTGTTCCTCAAGGCCCCGGAACGTGTTCACCATGGCACCGTCGGCCGTGCGGATGCCCTCTCTCACCTCCTCCACGAACTTCCCCCACGCAGGCATGCAAGTTAAGAAGGCAGCGGCCCATGTGTCCTTGCTCAACTCCACTCGCACCGGCATGCCCGGCACGACGTTGCCGCTGTGAAGAAGCCCGTGCTTTACGACGTTGAAGTCGCAGAGCGAGTAGAAACAGGAAGGGCCGGTGAAGGTGAGCCGAGGGACCCCAACGCTCCTGGCGACGCCGACCGTCCACGGGTTGCAGGAGTCGGAGATGATGCAGCTGGGGCGCCAGGGCAGCGAGCGCACGTACGCCTCGAGTGGCCCGGCTAGCCTATAGAGGGACAGGAACAATTGGAGGACATTGTTGCTATTGTCGCTGCTGCCCCGGGGCAGCCCGTCGTCAGCCGGCGGGAATGGGAGCTCGACAATTTCCAGCGGCAACATGGCGCTCCGCGCCCTGTCGGCTAGTCCCCGCAGGCGCGCAGCGTTGACGGGCGTGGTGACGAGGCTCACTCGCACGCCGCGTCCCGCAATGAGGCACGCAAGGTCGGCCATGGGGGTGGTGTGGCCCTGCCCCATGAGCGGGACGAGAACAACGTGTGTTCGTGGAAGAGTAATGGATTTCTCCGTCTCCACGGGCGCCATTGTTGACGTGTACGCGGTACCAACGGTGTGAAAATGTGCCTCTATCTAATAGGAGTAGTCCCCAACGCCTCTATCTGTTGTCCATGTGCTTAAGGAATCTATGAAAAGGGAACACGTACAGCGGGAATTCAACAAAACAAAACACAAAAAACTATCCATCATATGTGATGTGCCTCTGTGCTCGGCTGTTGGCCAAGCGCGTACTCCCATGCATTCGTGTCCTCCCAGCAAATGCGACGGGCCAAAAGACAAAGCTACAAAGCTGCACACACGATAACCGATAGGGTTGCACGTGTAATTCACGTGATCGTACAGACACTTTCCTTGATGTCCGGTTTTGGTTTCTAACGTGAGCACCCGAGTAGATTATACTTACCTCTGTCTACAATGTAAGACATTTTTGCAATCTACTCTCTCTGATCAGATAGATTCGTATCTAGACATATCTAAGATAACGAATATGGATCAGAGGGAGTAGTAGAACAAACATAGTACTTGTATATAGCAGCCACCGCTCGTACACCCACTTGATCAACTCAGCAAAGGAAAAACATCATTCCCATATCCCTTGGGCTATCTGTTCCCCACAAAATAAGGAAGGTGAAAGCATGGCGACGAGCGTGATAGAAGACTCTTTTCCATGGGAGCACCAGCGCTGGGTGTATGTTTACGTAGTGGCTGGCGCGGTTCTGGTGTGGTGCGCCGTGAGGGCGCTGGAGTGGGCATGGTGGAGGCCCCGGCACCTAGAGCGGGAGCTGCGGGCGCAGGGCCTCCGGGGCAGGGCATACCACTATGTCGCTGGCGACGCACCGTTTATGGAGCGTCTCCATAAGGAAGCCAGGTCCCAGACCATGCCACTGGGCAGCCATGACGTCGTGCCGCGGGCGATGCCGCTGTTTCACCAGACCATCAAGGAGCACGGTGCGTGTACTTTTCATTGCTTTCTTTTTTCTTGATTGTAATGTTTCTTTTTAGCCGCATTATTAGTTTACCTTCGCCACATCGTACTTCACCTGAAAACAACCAAATGTGTCCATAGAAGGATTTAGTTTTCGTTATGTTTGGCTTTAATGGCTCTATAATGCATGCCGGAAATGCGATTATTAATTTAAAGTTGGCTAAAATGTCTTTTCTCTAAAATAAATAAATTGTTTTTGGGTATGAAATCCAGTGTTGATCTACCAACATCTTAATTTGGTGGCATGGCATCTCACACTAGTTGTCTCCCACACGCAACAAACGGATTGACAATAGTCCCCACTTGACAAATAGTCCACCTAAATGAACAGAAAATGTCTTACACCTAAACAGACTCTAACAGAAAATGAAATTGGAAACGTGTATCCACGTAAACTTCTAGTAAGAAGCTTCGATGTATTTGTCTAACAAAATTAACAGGTAAAATGTCGATCACTTGGTTTGGACCGGTGCCTTGGTTTGGACCGGTGCCTAGAGTGACCATCACCGAGCCTGAACTGGTGCGTGAAGTTCTGTCCAACAAGTTGGGTCACCTTGAGAAGCTCAACCTGGGCCGACTTCAAAGGATGCTGCACCACGGTGTGGGTAGCCATGAGGGTGAAAAATGGGTTAAGCACCGGAAGATCATCACCCCTGCCTTCCATCTCGAGAAGCTCAAGGTTATAATACTTGTGTTCTGTCATTGACAACAAGTTCAGGCCGTAACAAAAATCTCCGTTCCATTTTCAGCGCATGTTGCCGGCTTTCGCCGCATGTTGCACGGAGTTGGTGCAGAGATGGGAGGTTCTAGCCGCCGGTGATGCGCCATGCGAGGTAGATGTCTGGCCTGATATGAAGAATCTGACAGGGGATGTCATCTCGCGGGCCGCATTCGGCAGCAGTTACCATGAAGGCAGGAAGGTATTCCAGCTTCAGGGTGAGCAGATCGAGCTCATCGTGCAGGCCATGGACAAGATGCATATCCCTGGTTACCTGTGAGTTCATTCTCCTTTGGCGTTTACCATGGCTTAGCACAACAATATTACTAGATTGAATTGCTCTGACTGTGCTAATGCATTTTCTTATGTGCAGGTTCTTGCCAACCAAAGGCAACCGAAGGATGAATCAGATTGTTGCGGAGATCGAGAGGGTCCTAAAAGGCATTATCGCGAAAAGAGAGAAGGCCTTGAAAGCCGGCGAAGCTACGAGTGGTGACGATCTTCTCGGGCTGCTGCTGGAGTCCAACATGGCACACTGCACGCCGGGAGATGCCGGCATCACGACGGAAGACCTGATCGGAGAGTGCAAACTGTTCTACTTCGCGGGCATGGAGACCACGTCCTTGCTGCTAACGTGGACCATGATCGTGCTCTGCATGCACCCGGACTGGCAGGACCGTGCCAGGGAGGAGGTCCTGGATGTCTTCGCCCACGGCATGACGCCAGATTATGATGGCTTAACTCGCCTAAAAATCGTAACCATGGTCTTGTACGAGGTGCTGCGGCTGTACACGCCGCTGACATCGGTCCATCGCAAGACGTGTAAGCCCATGGACCTTGGCGGTGTCAGGTACCCGGCGGGCATGTTGTTCATGGTGCCATTCCTGTGCCTCCACCACGACAAGAATGTTTGGGGCGCGGACGCCGACGAGTTCAGGCCAGAGAGGTTCGCCAATGGGATCTCCAAGGCAGGGGTGTCGGGCGACGCGCTGCCCTTTTTTCCATTCGGCTGGGGCCAGCGGACCTGCGTCGGCCAGAACTTCGCGATGCTCGAGGCCAAGATGGGGATCGCCATGATTCTGCAGCGCTTCTCCTTCGAGCTCTCGCCGTCGTACACACACGCGCCGTTCCCCATCGGCCTGCTGCACCCAG
Source organism: Triticum dicoccoides (assembly GCF_002162155.2). Taxonomy (NCBI): domain Eukaryota; kingdom Viridiplantae; phylum Streptophyta; class Magnoliopsida; order Poales; family Poaceae; genus Triticum; species Triticum dicoccoides. The sequence continues at coordinate 599,994,543 of NC_041386.1, read as the reverse complement.
AGCACGGTGCGCAACTCATGCTCACAAGGCTTCCGTGAGTTGCATATTGCAAAATCCATTGGTTAACCTGCATGTTGTGTTCAAATAAATGGGCTCGGGCCAATAAATTTAAGAATTTCCAGAACATATCAAATGCTCATGTTGACAATAGGTGGGGTGCTAAGTTTGGTCATAGGTGGAAACTTAGAGCATCTCCACCGGCGCTACCACTAGAGCGTCCGGCAAGTATACCGGACAGGCGGCTGCCCGCACCGGCGCTCCCAGTTGGTTTTTATCTTACATGTTTTTGAATGATGATTTTAAACGAGCCGGTGATATTTGTTGTAAACAAAAGTTAACAAACTTAAACTAAACCCTAGATCTAGCAGCGCAATTGGCTCCGGCCTTGAGGTACTTGTATGATCATGGCCTGTCGGAGTCGATGGTGCCGGCGGTACATACGCTCTGGCCATGAGGAACTTGCATGCCTCAGTGACCGGCCAGTGGTTGTGGAGTTGGCTGACGCAAGGATGCTTTAGCTACGTATGATTCTGACCCTTGGAGGACGCTCAGTCAGTTTTAACGTTAGTGTGTGTAGCTCAACTGCTTAATCTGCTCTTGGGGAGGAATTGAAGTGAAATGAAATGATGGTGAGCTCGGAGGATACCAATGTTTCTGTTCAGGTGCTGCTCTTGCTTGCTTGTAGGTAGGATTGTGAAAGTCACATTCTGCTTAGACAGAGGAAGAAGTATACAGGCCAAGCTGTGTCATCCCGGCCTGCCGGGAGCTTGATTTGCACATCCATCCAGTTTGGGCGGCCATCTAAGCGGCACAAGCCCACCCCAACGGAGCAGGGCGATCCGACTTGCTCGCCGTCGACGGCTTCTCCCGCTCCCAGCCACCTCAGCCTCCGATCCACCCTTGCAAAGCAACTAACGAAGATGCTCCTTCAATCCATCAGCGGAAGTGAGAGAGATTGATGTAGTAAGTACATATTGATGACCCCAGCTTGGGGTCTGAGCAAGGTTTTGGTTACCGAATGGTGCATTTTTACCGCG
>NC_041386.1:599978517-599993038 GCF_002162155.2 Triticum dicoccoides | reverse complement strand
AAAATTGGTTGCCACGGTTACCACGAAATTTCGAGCAAATTTTGAACGAAATTGATAATTTAATTTTGAATTCAAATTCATTCAAAATAGATCGATATAGATAGAACTTGAACTTATATTAATCATAAAAGAGCTACTAGCTAGTGGAACGTTGTCTACATGTGTGCTATCAAGTGCTGCCATACTTTACTATACATTGAGCGTTTGAATTCAAAAAATTTGAAAAAATCGATTTTTTTGCTCGAAATGCCCATTTACCGAGGGGGACCGAAATATGCAGTAACCGTGGTAAATCTCGAAATTTCGAGCGGTAACCAAAACCCTGGGTCTGAGCAGCATGATCAATTTGTTAACCAGACTAAATAATATGTTATTTTCTTCCAAAACAAACTTATCAATATTAATTGGGGTTGCTAGATGGATGATCAATCATTTAATTCCGCCAGCGCAAGTGAGAGAGATTGGTGTACTCTTCTGTCTGATTAACAGTGTGCATAATAGATTTGTAGTATGTTGGAGCAGTACGAAATGGATATTTCTAAAAAGGGAGCCATATCATTTAATCTTTTACTGAATCTGCCACCTTGAGCAGAAAAGTGATCTACAAGATCTATTGAGTAATCTTGGCGATCCTTCTCATTATGTTCAGGGCTTGAACATGAAAGGCTTCCCTCTTCTTCGACATAAGGCGGAGCAATACCATCAATTATGCATTAAGTCAAGATTGAATGAAAAGGGGGATATAATCCAGCTGACCTGAATTTACTGCATGATGCATCTGTGTCTTGTACTGGAGAGTACATCATAGACAAGCTCAGTGTATCTTTGAACTTGACCTCAGTACACTACTCTGAAATATAATTACTTGCTTAAGAATTCACACAAAGATCTGAACTACATAATTATATGGTATTAATGCATCATTAAATGTTAAAGAATTGATGTGAAGATATGAGCCACAAATATTATATGGGAATTAAAGGTAGCAATAAGTTAGGATTAGGTCTTGGCGACAACGTCGGTGCAAACAAAAACATCAAAAGTAGTAACACCTAATCTTATTTTATGTCCTTTCCAACTGTTGGAAGTTGCAACATTTCTAGTGGTTTATAGTGATTGCTAGAACTCCTTGAGGCTGATATAGGGTATTTATAAATAGACATACTTAGTTTTTTTTACTGATTCAACCGCAAGCCATGCTCGGGTGTTGCACAGTAAGAATATACACCTAGTTGGCGCAGATATATCATGAAGACGATTCTTAAATACACATTATAAAGTCTCGGGATGGAGACAATCGTTAATGATGTATCCATGTCATCTGCGGGTGAAATGATTATAGATGGAAATTCATTGTTTACCGATAGAGTGTCTACTTGTAGGCCACTAGGATAACATTGGCGCTCGGCAATGTTAGCGATTGCAGTGGCTTTTTTTATCTGCGAGTGCGCTGAAAATTGGACATCTGGCAATGGAGAAGAGCTTCACCTATGATTATTAAAGGTCCAGACCATTAAGGGGTCGCGTTAGAGTTTTAGCACATCAATTCCACCACATTGTGACTATCTCCGTTAAGTCTCCATTTGTATACATCATTGATATCGTTTGACCCGTCATTCAAAATTATGCATTGCTCATGTACTTCATTATTTTGTGCTGACGCAAGTAACAATGACGTGAACAACCAAGCGTGAACGAAACAAAAGAAAAATGATAGCTAGAATGTTCCATGGTGGGGCCTTATAAGATATTGAAAAACAATTACATAGTTGATTCCAACGTACATTGAGACAACTTTTATAAGAGAAGAACTATCGGCTTCAAAAGAACACAACAAAGTACTCTTCTTCCAATCAATTAATTGCCGCTTTAAAAAGGAGAAACTCAAATTGATGGGGATGTATGGTTAAAGATGGCAGGGGTGTCTTTTTGGCACGCTTTCTTGCACTCCTCCATTGATACAAAGCAATCTTCCAGCACTAGACACAAGTAGCAACAGTTACCCGAGCAGCCCTTACTATGGATGCACAGTCCAGTCGGTAAATTGATCTTGTCGTTCTCCATGCCCTCGATGATCCGGCCTGCGGAGTGAAAAACCGAAACCACAAGTAGTTCCCACTTGTGTATTAGTAAACAAAGTTTGAGTCAAATAGGAAACAAGAAGAAAACGTACAAGAGAAGGAGCAATAGCTTTGTGGCATATATGATAGACGTGCGACTTACATTGTGCATGAAGAGCAAAGCACACGAGAAACAGTAGAGGTAGCAGCATGGCTGCTGCACGTGTGTGATTGGTGTGACTGTCCATCAAGATCAACAATCTAATGGATGCTTTGGTTGATATGTGTTGTGAATATGTGTTCTAATCAACTACCATATGCACTCGTCCTATATATAGAGAGATGGAGACCATGGTCGAGAAGGTCGAAGAAATAGGAATATTGTTCATGCCGACTTGCCGTATCAAGGTTCCCAAAAAAAGATCTGTCCGTATCAATTGCAATTAATTTCTTGTTTCCTGTGGGATCTTCTCATAAATGGAGAATATAAATATTGGCAAACAGTTAAATAGAAAGATATTGCATGCGAGAAGGGAAATCCAACACAATATGCGCTTCATTCAAGTACCTAAATCAACAGATTTGCTATGGTAGGGAAGGATGGAGTCGGTCAGAGGTACATATATACTCTCCTTATGGCCTACAACCAATTCATATGCATGCAGATTAGTATGCCCATGGCTTTATGTGGTCTCAAGACTTTGAGGACACTATGTGGATTCTCAGCCAACATGGATGGTGGTTGATGTAGTTTGGAAGAGCTTGGGCCTCTTTCTTAGCTTAGCATGGCGTTTAGTGAGTCTGCAAAACTTACCTCATTCGCCACAAAGGTCAGGCTTAGTAAAATGGTATATCTTGCCAACCTTGGCTACAGGGCCGTTGAAGGGCCTGTGCGAGCTGTGCACTCGCACAGGGCCAGGGCCCCCAAAATCCTGGGGCCCCCGATCAGGGTCCATATACCTGTATGCGTAGTCTGAAAAAAAATCAGTTTTGGGCACTACGTTGCCTCTTGTGTCACCTGAAGGCTGAAAACACTCGATTTGACCATCCTGGGCCTGGTCCGCTCAAGGCCTCGACCCATATGCGCTGCCCATCCTCGCGTGGATCGATCCCAACGATCATAGACGAAAGGACAGCCCCAGCGCAGTACGTGTATGTATTCTGCCGTTCTCTATTCCCTAATCTCTCTTCGCTTTCCATCTCGTTTCTCTGCGGCGGCGCGATCGATCTTTTTGGGACGACTGAATCGGCGGCTCGGTGGAGATCGCTTTGGAGCCAGGCGACGGGCAGAAGCGGAACTGCATGGGACTTGCGAGCGTCGAACGCCGCCGCGCCGGCGAACAGAAGGCCAACGGCCAACCGCAACCGGTGCCCTACGCTCCTCCTCTTTTCTTTAATTTTAATACAAACTGCAAAGTTGTACTAAGATTTTACTAAGAGGTTCTGACACAATTTTTTGTCTAGTTGTTGAAGTTCAGATGCATTGATACACTACTGTGACCATCATCAATAGTTGCTCGTCCTGTCGTCCAAGTCCAAAATCAAGGTTCTGTCTTATTCTAACTATCTATACAAGTTACAAGACTATAATATATGTGAGTTCATCAGTTCAAATGAAATGATATTATTTTTGTTTGGTTCATAAACAGAAAAAATCATGCATTCCAGTTCTAGAAGAAAGTATGATTCTGGTGCCTTAAAGTGTAAGAAGGAATAGAAATTAGAAGATGCTCAATCTCAAAGGGGTGCCCTTGATAAATTTGTTAACCTCAAACTAATTCTGAAAATCAAAATCTAGATGCTAATATTGATGATGGTCATGATGATAATGTAGTAGAGGTAGAGTTATCGCTGCAGAAATTCATGAAGGTGATCATGGTCATGGTGATAATGTACATGCGGTTGAGGCTACCGCTACAAAAATTGACGAAGGTACTGATGGCAATATTGCTGATGAAGATCATGACCCTAATCAGATGACATGAATAATTATGTTTCGCCTGATATATTTGATCCTAGAAATGGGGACAGACTTGATCCTAAAAAGATTGATACTTTGCTGCAAAAGGGTCCTAAAAGAGAATATATGGAGCATGGTTCTTATGACAAGTTCTCTAGAAGGTTTTCTTTATTATCATTTAATAGAATTCGCTCAAATGATATGTTGGTGAAGATTAATTATGAAGACTTCATTCAAGGAACACAAGACAGATGAAACTTTCCAATAGAGCATGAGGTGAGCATATTGGTTTTAGTATTTTGCATTGATACTTGAGAATTTTCTAAACATTGTACGGAATAACATAAATTAAAATTATATAGTTAAGTAATTATGCTTAAATTATTATATGTTTTTTGGGGCCTCATTTTACTTTTCGCACCGGGGCCCCGAATTCCTGGAGACGGCCCTGCTTGGCTATATACTGAACCCGTGGACTGGGCATAGATGGAGTATTTGAGAAGGATCAAAGGATAATCGATGAGGTGTTTGATGAGATATTTTGGGCGTCAGCTACCGAGATGGACAATTTCAACAACACCAGTGCCCGTCAATACCTTAAGGATAGTAAGAATGAAAGACTTCGCTTGCTGCACCCAACTCCTTGATGGCTTGTGTCAGAGCATCTCTAACCGACCCCTATAATTTAAAGGATAAAATTGTTGAGTATCCTTTAGCAGAGTATATATCCTCCTCTAAGAACTGGCGTTTCTAACCGGTCTCCTAAGCTTAATAGAGTAAAACTTACATTTCGCTCATGCATTTCGTCGAACATTTGCTATGAGCATCCGTGGCGAGAAGCAATGATCGATGGCATCATTGGGCCCTACAAAAAAATCAAACTAGAACAATCGCTTTGTGAAACCATCTGTGCATGGGCATGATGCGCTCACTGTTCTCCCACGGTCGCAGCGGCCTGCGCTCCTCCAAGTGGCCACCACCGTCCACTGCCCAGGGTGATGACTCACTCCCCCATACACGATCATCTCTAGAGGACAATATGGAACACATGTTCGGGATGTTCAATGCCAACGTCGACGGCAGGATCTCGCGGGTTGAGCTGGCCGCACTGTTCAAGCGCAAAGCCCGACCGGCGGCAGCGGCAGCGGGGCGTCTTCTTACCCTCGTGTGATGGGGCAGCGAGGGTGGCCTCCTCGGGCCTGAGGCACTAGTGAAGATTGTCATGGTGTGGCGGCTCGCCGGCGTGGATGTCTGCGTGGGTGTTGCGGCGGCGTGGGGGAAATCGCGGCGGTGGTGCTCGCTTGTTGCGGCGGCCGGATCTGGCCTAAAGCCACACCGGCGCGGACCGGTGACTGGTGGGCCATGGTCCGGCGCGGTGGTTCTCTACACCTACTCGAGCGGATGTCGGTGTCAAAACCGGCGGATCTTGGGTAGGAGGTCCCGAACTGTGCATCTAGGCCGGATGGTAACAGGAGGCAAGGGACACGAAGTTTTACCCAGGTTTGGGCCCTCTCGATGGAGGTAAAATCCTACGTCCTGCTTGATTAATATTGATGATATGGGTAGTACAAGAGTAGATCTACCACGGGATCAGAGGGGCTAAACCCTAGAAGCTAGCCTATGGTATGATTGTTGATGTGTATGCTGTCCTATGGACTAAAACCCCCCGGTTTATATAGACACCGGAGAGGGTTAGGGTTACATAGAGTCGGTTACAATGGTAGGAGATCTGAACATCCGTATCGCCAAGCTTGCCTTCCACGCCAAGGAAAGTCCCTTCCGGACACGGGACGGAGTTTTCAATCTTGTATCTTCATAGTCCAGGAGTCCGGCTGAAGATATAGTTCGGCTATCCGAACACCCCCTAATCCAGGACTCCCTCAGCTGTATGGTGGCTGCGGTAGGATGCAGGGCGGCACTGCTTAGATTTGGCCCATCGTGATCAAGTGGAGGTACGTGGTGGTTGGCCCTGCTGTTCTTCGAGCTCCAAAATTTTGATCTACTTCATGACGGCCTCCTCTATGGACACCGACCGGTTCCGGTCTTCCTTTCAAAAATCTCAGCTTTTCGTGCATGGCGCCAGTGGATATCTATCGGAATTGATCCGGTCGTACGCGCCCTCATCTTCGGCTAGAGAGGCTTCATGAGGGCGTGGCGCGAGGCTTCGCCGTCTTACCGGTGCCATGGGACATGTCTAATTAAGTATATATTTCCACGGCGTTGACAGAGGTGAAGAAATTCATGGTGGCTGCGATCAGAGACTGATAATGGCGAAGAGGATTTTTGGTTGAAGAATGGCAGCACAGGTCTTTCCTGTGTGTCGGGTGTTGAGTACTTGCATCAGCGGCCTTGGTAGGACGGGGCGGCAACACTGGTGGAAACCATTTTTGTGGTGCTCTTGAGTACCGAGCCGTGATTTTCAGGATGAAAGCCCAAGGCCTGGCCTTCATTGGTTGTACCCGGCAATGGCTTTGTTGAAGGCATTGATTTGCGATCTCGGTATTTCTTCTGCATGAACACTGAAGATCCTTGATCGGGCGACGACAACGCTTCTGCATTGTTTCCTTTTTGGAGACGTCGCTTTTGGAGAGCCTATTTTGCGATCCTAGTGTTGTTTTTTGTGGTGGTTAGAGTGCTGCTGTTCCAAGTGTTTCGTCACTGCGACGGGGTCTTCGTTTCTATATTTCTCTTTTTATTTATTTTGTTTTTAGCTGTGTGTATTCTGGATGTCTTTCGGTATCTTATTAATGCAGAGGCTGGATGTAATTGATATCATTTTCATATTAATATATTACTCTTTTCAATAAAAATGTATGTATTTATTAACAGCCTGTTGTAGAAAATGTAGTAAAAGGCTGCGTACTATAGACCTAAAGTGGTCAGAACCTGCGCAAGCAAGCGGGAGCTACATGCACCAGGCTGCCCTTACATGTATGTATTTATTGCCTGGTATAGTGAACACGGTAAGTGCTTATGTTTTTACTGCCTTCCTGTATGCATGTATGTTCTAGACCGTACCTCTCACCCTGTATATGTATGCATCTTCCAGACTGTACGTGCTAGGTAGTTTCGATCAGACTGATTCAGAGCCTCAGGTGCTGCAGCGCAGAGCTGCCGTCGAGGCCCTTGGCCCTGTTGTGCTGGATCAGCTCTGCCATCGTCGTGCTCCTAAAGCGCGCCTCGCCGTCAGCGACGATTGGCCTTAGCACTCTGGTGGACGTGGGCGCGTCCTGTCTTCGGAAGAAGCAGACCACGGAGACGCGAGACCCGGTGCTCTGGGCCACCACGCGGTGCTCCACGCTCTTGAACCTGTCGTTGGAGACGATCTGCAGGAAGTCACCGACATTCACCACCAGCGCACCTTCCACCGCCGGTACGTCCACCCACACCGCAGACGACTTGTTGTTGTTGTTGTTGTTGTTGTTGTTGTTGTTGCCGCCATAGTAGTCTTCCTTGAGTAGCACCTGAAGGCCGCCGACGGCGTCCTGGAGAAGCACGGTGAGGAAGCAAGGGTCAGAGTGGCGTGTGGTACCCAGTGTCAGGTGCGGCTCCGGGCAGGACGGGTAGTAGTGGCCGGCGAGCCTCTCCAGGCATGCCGCGTCCTCCTCCAGGTGGCCACTGTGAAGGCCCAGCGCCTCCGACAGCAGCTCAAGCAGGGTGCGTCCCAGCTGCTGCATCAGCCTCCCGTACTCCAGCGCGATGGGCCGGCACGCGGGTGGGATCTCCTCCGGTGGCAGCAGCTCCGGCGTCGTTTCCATGTACAAGGTGTCGCGCCACTGGGCCGCCGGTGACTGGAACAGGTCGAAGTTGCTCCAGTACCTCACGGGCCGACCAAGGTCCCGGCTGTAGTACGGTGCCTTGGCCTCCGCCGGCTCCTCGTGGAATCCCCGCACCGCCGCGAGTATCTCCGACATGACCGCCTTGGGCACGCCATGGTTCACTACCTGGAAGAAGCCCACCGTCTCTGCGGCCGCCTTCACGGCCGCAACCAGCTCAGCTCGCTTGGATGGTGTGGTAGTAGTACCACCCGTGGCAGCCGCGAGGTCGATGACCGGGATGGTGAAGTGGTGATCATGATCGGTGTGCTCTATGGGCAGTGGGTGGTGGAAGATGGAGGGGATGGTGGTGACACCCGCATCAACGAGGCCTTTGACGCCGGCCTTGGTGTCGTCGAAGGCCTTGAGCGCACGAAGGCGATCGCAGTCTGAGGCCATCATCAATTATTGTACTACTCCACTAGATGATTATTGCTGCTCACTCAAATAAACTCTGGGCTGGTGCAAATCCTGCGAGAAAAGCACGATCCACTATATAATAATTTTCTGCATTACCTATCTCTTTCCAACTGGTATGCAATGTTAGGAATAAGACACGGCGGTGGTGGTGACCAGTGTGTGCGTGCGTGTTGGTCGTGCCAGACGCCGTGGCGAGTGTGCGTGTGTGCGTGCGTTGGGTGCGTGTCGAGTCTGTGCTTATGTTTGGGTCGTAGTCAGTTAGCAGCAGTCGCGGCTGGACGCGTCAGAACGCGTAGTAGAGGACGGCGTAGGCGAGCGAGTCCCTGGGCGCTCGTACGTGCGTGCGTAGGAAAGGAAGCTTGGGCGTTGCGTCCCGTGTGATACAAAGCGGGCGGTGATTTGGTTTGTTAGTCCAGGTTGTTATACGTAGGTGGTTAGGAGTCCAGATATGTTTTGGTTTGTCCAGCTATATATATGACAGGGATAAGAGGCGTTCGACGTCGTGGTTTGTTGCCAGAAATACATCTCCGCGTATCCTTTCTTTGTCTACGATCTGTCCCTCAAAACTAGTTCGTGCTAGCTAGGGTTAGACCCAACATGCAAGAGACAGCCTAACTTGCACTGATTATCAGTGCGGTGGGTGATCCATCATTGTTTCCCTATCATTTTCCGAAAAACAATCATTGTAGTTCTTCATGTAATCAGTTCTTACCTAATTTCTAATGTTAAGAAGCTGCAGCCTTCCAGGGCTCAGTGGCTTGAGCTGGAACTGAAACAACAAAATTACTCCTTATTATAACTACCTTTCACACATCAACAGCCACATGCTAACATATTTGGAAAAGAAGGATAGTCACATTCACTCAGCAGAGACTATCGTGTAGCTTGCACCCAATAGAAAGTGCACACTAAATTGAAGAGATGATCAATTCTTTAGTAGTGTGGTGGAGCTGGAATCGACTGGAGAGATGGAAGCCGGATCTTGATTGCCACTTGATCTTTGAGAGGTAACATTGAGCTGTAAGCAGCACGCAAGCTCCAGTTGTGAGCAGCACGCAAGACCCTTGGATCAGATGACCAGATCTAGGGAGCGGGAAATTTCTATACCTGGCGCGTGTGGCTAGGTCTCAGTAAGATGATAGTATAGTATAAGGAGAAAAAGAAAAAAAAACTGAAAAGAAATTTTTTGTACGAATCTCCATGCAAGATCAAAGGAATGTAGCATTGACTGAGACATAACGAAGTCTCGGTCAACTGAGGCTTAGCAAAATTGAACACACAATTCAAAGCTTGTTACTCTGAAAAGGATCTGCGCGTAATTTGTACCCAGAAATCAAAATCTAGGCTTTATACTGAAGAAATCGGAGCCTCTGCAATAATCTAGTATCCGGGCTTAATTTGTGCACAAATCAAAATCTAGGCTTTGGTTTTAAAACTTGTTATTTCACAAATCAAAATCAAAGCTTGAGCTGCTGCTCAAACATGTATGCTAATAGAAACGAGTCCTCTTTATTAGTACTTTGCACTACACCAACAATCCCTTCTTCCCGATACTGCGGAAATGAAAGGTACCAAAAAAGATTGAGCTAGATTTGCACTGTACAAGTCTGAGCTTGCTGCACCACATATTCAGATATGAGAATCCACACAATTCAGCTAATAAAATTTTGGACCCACTTTCCCAGGCTGGATAACATTTGCGGTGATATTCCCGCTGTTTAAGCGCGCCGGAGCGTACCATCCGTGGGTGATATTCTGGAACAACTTTCCCAGGCGGGGTACCACCCCCAAGGTCCATGCTTCTCGAGATGTCGGTATGTATCCGTTGTACTCGGCGGCATAAGCGCCATCAGTTGATCCTTCGATCGACGCGAAGAGATGGGTGGCGGGTGGGAGCAAAATTTTGGCTCCGCTCGATAACTTTCGATGGTTGTTGAAGGCTGCTGATCCCTCGGCCAAATTTATGAATGCACACGGGAGATTCATCTCGCGCTCCCTTTCGGGCTAATCTGACATCAATGCTAGGGGCGGTTTTCCCCTGATGCGGTCTAACATCAATCTAGGGCGTTTGCCTGGTGCCGGATCAATTGCCTGACTCCCAAAGTTCAGTCGTCGGGTCCGAGTTTATGGTCAGGTCCAACGACAGGTTATCGCCTTCATCTAGAGCCTGATTTTACATTGGCATGAGGACGCGTGCGTTCCGCTGCTCCTCAATCAGGCCTGACACCTAGCTCGAGAAGTCTAGCTCTAGGTCGTCGGATCTAGCGGTCCGACGAGGAGTTTTAGTTCTGATCAGGCCTAAACGGCCAGCCGAATTAGCGAAGATGGTGATGCTGCCGAAAACAAAGGTTTGTCCTAGCACAAAGGTCATGCCAGTGCCGACATGATCGTCAATCTTTATCACCATCAGATCACAGTGACTACATAGGGGGACTTGCATGGGCCACCTATGAAGGCCTCGATTCCGATGGATCTCATTTTGGGGTCCCGAGCTAGTGGCCTAGATGCAAAGGTAACAACAACACAAGGTTAACACAGGTGCAGGCTCTTCGAAGAAATAAAATCCTATGTCTTGCTTGTGTTGTATTGATTTTTATGGAGTACAAGGTATAGGTTGATCCACCACAAGATCGTTGTCTGTCATCCACGAGCCCTACCCCTCGATTTATATAGGTACTGGGGGTGTCTAGGGTTACAATTAGGTCGGCTACGCAGAAGGTAAAACGTGTTGTAAATGACCTCTAAGTCTTGGAGTATGTGCTAAGTCTTCGTGGATGTTTTTTCTGCACGTCGTGGGCCCTCTTGAGATGGCCCGTTGGTGAACCTCCATGGGTTCCTTGACTCGGCCCACCTGGCCGGCTGACAATGTGATGAGTGACCCATAATCCAAGACAACATCACTCTAGCATAGGAACGAGACCCAAGATGACGTCCTGAGGAAACAAATGGCACCTACAGGCACCGTCGTCATTGGAGTCAGTTGATGCGAAGCTTTTGCTCTGAAAGTCGCCTACACCACCAGGAGGAGTCCTGGTCATCACCGCAACGAAGATCAACCCATCCACACCAGAGGGCACTGCCAGAGCAGATCAGAGCCTCCGGCTACTACACCCCTTACCGCCTACATGACCAAGAGATGGAGCCTGCCAGAAAGCCAACCATGAAGCCCATATTCCGGAACCTCCGCCTTGACATCCATGCCCCTAGGCACCGCCAACCGCTCACAACACGGCCACCCACACATGGTAGGAGGAGTGAAAGACACCTCCTTTCACGCTTAAGCCCGACATCAGCCAACACATCTTGGTTGGCGCGTCAATCATAGGAAGCGCCCACACCTTCACCCCCGGGATACGACCCAGTGTCTACCGACATATAAAGTGTGGTCCTTTTTGGACTGAAATGTTGCAATCTCCGTGGTCATCATATTCAGAACCAAGGGATGTTTAGGCCAACATATAAAGTGAGTAAAGATGAGGTTTTAGCCAAGGCCACAATTTAGTAGACGTACATCGGAGCTTACAAACCCCACATGGCAGAAAAACACAAAGAAACACTTATCGGCGCAATAATGCAGTCCGTGAAAAGCAAGAGCAACTTGACAAATATTTGTATATGTATGTCCTAGTGCTAAGGCGTGCTTGCATTGCATCCTAGTGTCCCCGACAGCAAAATAAATACCTAAAAGGACCACCAATGGACTGAAATGTTTCATCTAACACACTCACTTGGTCTCGAATATATGGTGCCTTTCTGTACCATGCAGTAAGATAAAAGCAACTTGTTCTGGCACTGTTGCCTACAAAATAAAGCACGATGTGGTCGAAAGTGATTATGACGCATCACTTGCTACAAGAGAAGTAAAGTCACCTTGTGGGCAACAGATATGAATGCGAGAGGATGGAGGCGGGTTGGATAAGGGAAGTGGCAGACAGAGAAGACAGCAACGCTGGGCCTAGGAATCAATTTGCCTGAATATGCTTATATCGTGGAGCAAGTTTTGGACGCTAAATAACATAATGGGCTGAGGGAGTATAAACTTACAGTTTATAAGAACATCTCTTCATTACAAAAAAATCATGCATGGATCGAAAATGCCTTTTGGAGCTCGGCCTCCATGGAGGCCGGTTTTTTAAAAACACAAAATTCATGAAAATTCATATTTTTACAATTCAAAAAAAATCTGGAACAAAATACAGATATACATGGGGGCATAACACGCATGTGTGTAAATTTTTAGGACGAAATACATTGAAATGAAAGCTGTGCAAAAAAGACAAATCTGAGGCTTTTTAACACATGATACTATTCATCCTCAAAGTCCAGAAATTTGTCTTTTTTGTATAGGTTGCATTTCAAAGTATTTCATCTTGAATTTTTACACACACGCACATACATTTCATCCTTGTATAGTTGCATAATTTTTTTTCAGAATTTTTTGAAGTCAAAAAGTTAGAATTTTGAATTTTTAAAAAATAAAGGGCTTCATGGAGCTCGGTCACCAAAACGCCCTACTCTGCATGGATGGACCTCTTCATTACAAAAACAACATCTCCTCTTTTTTAGTCCACTATCTTTTAAGGTATATTATTGTTTATACTTATTATTGTCTGCTCTTTTCTACCTGAGGCACTTGACTTTTAGTGAAAATTTTGAAGTCATGTTTCAAATACTTTTTGTAATAAACACAATATAACAAAATATATAATATTTACTATAATTTTTTCAAACAAGATAATTGGTCAAGCGTAACTAAATAGTCAACTGCCTCAAATAGAAATTCAAGTGTTTACCATAACATAGGAGGGAGTATTAGTAGTAAACAAAGTGCACTGCTCATGATATTTTTCGGCATCCTTTTCCTCTGCAATTACCATCATGCCATGCATGATTGCAAAAAGAGGCTAGCAGTCGACCGAATGGTCGTCGATGTCATTAGTACACAGGCATCATCATTGCTGCCACCGAAAGCGATGTTGCACCCTCAGTGACTTTTCTCGAATATGATAACTACGAGTCGTCCCTCACTGATCACTTTTGTTGTGCGATTACACGTGGTACGTCTTTTTTTAGGGAAAAAACCATTTGCTAAATGAAGTGCAAGTATCAATCTCCTGTACATAAGTGTCAACAACTAAAAAAAAATGAAAGGTCGCAACCGGCAAAAATGGGATATATGCATACGTACATAGCCTACATTTGATCGTCAATCAAATCAGTTGTACGTATCACGTGCCATCATCTACCACTAGTTGCACATAGATACCACAAGCTTCCACGTTTCGGCACGGTGTAGAAAGGACCAAGTACTAATCCATCTTGTAGCGCGAAAGATAACCGTAAATAAAATTGAACATTTGCTCTGGTAAAAATACAATCATTGTGGCAGTTCCATAAACCTCAATGCAAGGCACAAACTTTCACATGGATCGGCGTCTTAGTTTCCACCCAACCAGTTGCCAAACATATTTTGTATACTAGTAGACGAAGGTAAGTTAAATGTCACATGGATTGTACTATGACACAGTAGTTGTATGCCATGTTTTACTAGTAGACTGCCCGTGCGTTGCCACGGGCTTTTAAAAATTTGTATTTGTTGCATGTCAAATTTTACATACTCCCTCCTTCCATCTATACAGGGTCTAGTACGTTTTTCAAGACCGTCTTTGACTATTGACAACGTAGAGGACAGTGGGGAAGGCGTATACCCGACGACCTTTAGGGAGGTCCGGCGGCGCCTGCAGGCTGCACCACGTCGATGTTGGACGAGCCGCCAGGGATTTCACTAACCCAAACACAACCACCACCACCCCGGACGATCTGAAGTGTACCAACCAACCTGCCGCCCACCAGCCTTTGCCACCACGTTCACTGAACCAACTTCGTCGTCTCCTGAGGCCACCGACACGAGATCTGGAGGAGGGAAGAGGAGCCAAGGGGCTCGGGGGCATCCGCAACTCAGCCGATGAGAGGGGACAACCTTCGTCGCTGCCGCGAAGCCGACCAGACGTGACGACAGGGGCCTACCAGGCCCCTACTGGCCCGACCGAGCCCAAATGGGTCAGGGCAGCCCCTGTTGCCACACCGCAGCACGTCGGCCAACAAAGCCGCCACCACCCGCACCCCCCGATGCCTCGCCACCACCACCAGAGAGCCACACCGCCGCACATCGGACCGCCGGCCCGCTCCAACCCAGATGGGGCCCAAAAGGGACCAAATCTGGGCGGAGTGGACGCCGCCAGCCAGCCGCACCACCACGCGCCTTG
>NC_041386.1:599972477-599977292 GCF_002162155.2 Triticum dicoccoides | reverse complement strand
CTTGGTCCCCAGTCCCCACGGCCGTGCAGGACTCCCGCATCGGCGGCAGCCCCGAGGGGCCTCCAAGCCGATGCGCGACCCGACACGGGGGAGGGGCTGGCCCCGAGGAGCGGTAACCCGGCGACTCCGTCAGTCAGGAGCTGGGCGGCGCCTTCCGTCATCGCCGCCGTTTGGGGAGGGATGCGGTCCCGGTCGATGCGATCATTGGCCACGGCGAGCAGGACAGACTCGACGGCGGGATTCAGACGGCGGAGCATGGATACAGGAGATGGTGGCGCATCGATGGGAGATGGGTGCGGGCGCGGCTGCGGTGGGCGGAGCGTCGGCGGCGGGCGGCGCGCGGTGAGGCTGGGCGGGGCGGGGCAGGAGGTGGCGGCGGGACGGAGGTCGAGATGGGATCGAGGAGGAAGGTCGTGCGAGCTGGGCTTTTTTTTTCTCTTTTCTCCTCCCTGTACCGGTTATACTGAGCAGAGGTGGTAGGATGACGAAAAAAACGGTGATGAGATTTCTGAGTTTATAACCTTTCCATACATGGATTAATTGTGATTGATTACCATAAAGGCTGGATTGATGAGATTTCTGAGTTTATAGCCTTTCCATACGTGGATTAATTGTGATTGATTACCATAAAGGCTATCAATCCAGATGGGAGGTGGGACAAATAAATCAGACGAACAATAACCGGTTGAAAATAAACCGGTTGAAAATGGTGGGACTATTCAATCAATTCGTCCATTAGAAGTAGAGATTAAAATTTAGAATTGATTGTCATAAAACTAAATTTTATTGATTGGTAACGTGCTATCAATTCCTTCCCGTTTATAATGTGTCTAGTTAGAAAACTTTGGAAAGGTTAGGAAAGTTTTTATTGTGAAGGTAAAAAAAACAACTTGATGAGATATGGTGGTGGGATGTGAGACGAAAATAAACCAGACGAAAATAAACCGTGGACGCAATCCTACCAACTCAGACATTAGGAGTAGAGATTACACGTAGTCTGCCTCCTATATAAAGTGCTACATTCAGGAGGGAACTCGGCTCACCAAGTGATCACCAAGCATGGAGCTCCTCTTGTTTTGCACAACAGTTTTCATCCTCATCATCTCCTCTCTATACCTCTTAGGCCTCTTGGCCGGCCGTCGTCGCAAGCTGCCCCCGGGTCCTTGCCCGCTGCCACTCGTCGGCAACCTCCTCTCCCTGGGCGCACTACCACACCGCACCCTCGCGCGCCTCGCAGAGCGCCACGGCCCGATCATGGCGATCCGCCTAGGCACGGTAACCACCATCGTCGCCTCCTCCCCAGATGCCGCCCGTGACATCCTCCAGCGCCATGACGCAGCTTTCTCGGGGCGCTCCATCCCAGACGGCACCCACGTGTTTGCGCACAACACACACTCCATGGGCTGGCTTCCGGCCAGCAGCCCCCGGTGGCGTGCCCTACGCAAGGTGTGCTCAGGTGAGCTCTTCGCGCCGCACCGTCTCGACATGCACCAGTCTCTGCGCCAGGAGAAGGTGCAGCAACTCGTCTCCCACGTGACGCAGCTGGCACGAGAGGGCACACCCGTTCGCGTCGGCCGCCTCGGCTTTACAACTGCACTTAACCTGCTCTCCTCCACCATCTTCTCAACCGAGCTAGCCGTCCTCGACGACCGCCATGTCAAGCCTTCGGACTTCAAGGACATGCTCGCAGAGCTAAACATGACCGTCGGATTGCCAAACCTATCGGACTTCATCCCTGAAGTGGCGTGGCTAGACCTGCAGGGCCTGAGGAGACGCATCGAGGGCTTGTTCACGCGGCTGCATGCCATGATCGCCGAGCGGATCGAGCGTCAGATTCGGGACCACGCGGCCGCCGCAGGTGAGGCGCCCAAGAAAAACTTCCTGGACGTGCTGCTTGAGTATCGCAACACCGACGATGACCGGGGCTTCGAGCGCCAGACGCTCCTCTCATTGATTTCGGTATATATCTTCCAAGTATTACCGAGTCTCTTTTTCTAAATTGCAAACGTGCATCCATACCGAAATGTAGCGACAAATATATAGCTCACGTACGTACGGTACATGCATGTGATCAGGACTTGTTCAGCGCCGGGACGGATACAAGTTCAGCCACCGTAGAATGGGCGATGGCAGAGCTGCTACTGAATCCATCATGCATGTCGAGAGCCCGCGAAGAGCTCGACCAAGTGATAGGCTCTAAAGAGCACGTTGAGGAGTCCGACATCGGACAGCTCAAGTACCTCCAAGCCATCGTGAAGGAGACGTTCCGTCTACATCCTCCGGCGCCGTTCCTGCTGCCGCACGTGGCGGAGAGGACGACACAGGTCCGGGGATACACGGTTCCCCAGGGCGCGCGCATTCTGGTGAACGTGTGGGCCATTGGACATGACGGCAAGGTATGGTCCGAACCGGAAAAGTTCATGCCGGAGAGGTTCCTGGAGAAGGAGGTGGACTTCAAGGGCCGAGACTTCGAGCTCCTGCCCTTTGGGTCCGGGAGGAGGATGTGTCCGGGGTGGATGCTGGCCGCTCGCATGGTTCATCTCATGCTCGCGTCCTTGCTGCATCGCTTTGAGTGGAGGCTTCCCGTACATGTGGAGAAGAAGGGGCTGGACATGGGTGAAAGGCTTGGGGTGAACTTGTCCATGGCTACGCCCCTTGAGGCTATAGCCACGCCAGTTTGATATGATCGTCATCGTACTTAATTTGCAGCTGGCGTTGTCGCATGGGAACATCATCAAGATGCGTAAATAAGGAGCAACCAGAAGAGTTTGCCTTATACTACTGCTATACTAGTGAAAAGGTAGTAGCTAGGGTATATGAGCTTGTGTTACGAACGTACTCCCTCCGTTTTATATTAGTTGTCACTGATTTAGTTGCGACCTAGAGTATAAAGTTGTATTAAATCAGCGACAACTAATATGGAACGGAGGGAGTTTGCTTTATATTATTGCTATACTAGTGAAAAGGTAGTGGATAGGATATATGTGCTTGTATTGTAAACGTACTCCCTTCGTTTTATATTAGTTGTCGCTGATTTAGTAGCGACTTACTATAAAGTTGTAGTAAATCAGCGAGAACTAATATGAAACTGAGGGAGCAGTATTGCATTACAGATGGTCAAAACAGTTTGCGTCGGCATTCCCAAATCGCTATACGCTAATATGTCTTTTAGCCTTCCCTCCCAACCCTAGCCGCCCCTCCTCCTCACCCTCCCCCCCTCTTTCCTTCCTCGCTGCCGCCTGAGGCAACCGCCAGGCAAGGCCGGGGCGCCAAGGATGGTGGCGGCGGGGCCTCGGTTGCCCAGCATCTGCGTGGGGAACCTTGGATCTGGAGCGGCGGCTCCATTGGAAAGGCACGGTATGCACCGCTTCTGAAGATCGGTATCCCGGCCGCGCAGGCGGCGGGATCCGGTGGTCGTTGGCGGCCGGCGACGGCTTCTGCGGCGGTCGGTGCGCGTGATCTGGCTCAATTGGAAAGGCACGGTCGTCGCCGCTTCTGAAGATGAACCAGTGGAAGATGGCGGCGACGACACATGTGAATGTGTCGGACCGGTTTGAGCCCGGACCCGGCAGATGGCTTGGTCGGGGCCTCCGGCTTTAGATGTTAGGCTTAGGTGAGAGGTCTAGGTATGTGGCCCAGCTTGCACCCCTTCATCATTTGGATAGGAGTAGCGGCAGATGTTGCCAAGATGGCGGATTCAGGCATATTGTTGTTCTACTTTGTAAGGTCTTTGGAAATAATCAATAAAATGGCCGCATGCATCTCCCGGATGCAGAGGCCGGGGGTTATCCTCCTTTTCCAAAAAATGCCTTTTAGCCTCCGCCGCTGTCACCTCTATGCCAGAGAGAACATGTCCTATATACTTAAAAAAATTCATCATCACTATCTATACCTACTATTAAAGGGAGGATGATATTCTTGGTTTCGTCCCGCTTCGTTTGGTCCCGCTTCAATTAACTTCACGTACCCTATTTGGTTTCGTTACTTGCCACCTGTTTTGGCCCAACAGAGAAAGCCCACCTGGCGGCGCATTGATGATTTCTTTTTCTTCCGTTGCAACACACGGGACTTTTTGCTAGTCTTATTTATGTAAACATGCAACCTACCCACTTCATTAAGTTTGCCACATAGCAATTTCTTTATTATTCTTACAGAGATGAATCGTGTGAGTACACAATAGATTCCTCTACTGTCTTGTGAAACCGATAAGGTAATCCACTTCCAAGAACTAAGACGTCTTCCCATTATGTCAGCTAGTTAAGTTATCTAAATTTCAGCACCTTCAGCGGCATCTTCTACTATCTTGTTAGTTAATTTTTTTCTAAACGTTCCATCATGCATAGATCTTCTAGCGTAGCATTAAGGCCTTCCTACCAGGTCGCTGAAGGTGCTGAAATTTGGCCTCCATGATCTTGCAAATTCTCCTTTCCCAACATGCTTGCAGTAATGAATATTCTCCAAAATTTTCATGATATCTAGACCGAGGAATTGAAATTTATGGCGTTTACAGTGTTCAAAGATGACGCTGAAAGCCAATGGCCTCTAATATTTATGGACAGAGGGGGTATATAATTTTGATGGAAATTATTTATAATATGATTATTTAAATTCATATTTTAATAAGAAATAAAATTTGTTGTTTTGAGATAGATATGTATCTGAACTATTAGTTTTTATGAAATTTGTATCTCTTCACAAAGCTTCAGCTTTGGGCCACACAGCCCAAAGCCTGCAGAACATTTTATGGAGCTTTGATTACCCTAAAAAATCTTTGGGGCCTGGTTCTACTTAGCGCTCTCTCTCTCTCTCTCTCTC
>NC_041386.1:599967192-599972060 GCF_002162155.2 Triticum dicoccoides | reverse complement strand
TCTCTCCTAGGAGCTTTATTCTCCTAGTTGTTTTTATACTTATAAGTATATTAACCAATCTCAATGGAAGAGTGGTGCTGACTGCTAGGTCTTTCAAAAAGTAAAAATTTGCATTAGGCAAATCCAGCATCATTTTAGGGTCCAGTGGCACTTGGAGAACTGAAATTTACTCCCTGGTTTCTTGGTGAGACCTTTTACGGTACATCAGATAAATATTGACCATTCATTTTTGCTGATCTAAGGGTTAATATTAATCCATGCTACTGACTTAGATGTGTAGTATTCTCTGCAAAAAGGGCACAATCGGAAGAGTTGCAAAGTAGTAGTACTTCTTATGGCTTTCATCAAGACGAGAATCCAGCGCGATGATTTAGGAACGGTTTTGCTATTTTACAGCTGAGTGTTTTTCAATTTGTTGACATTCAAATCGTTGTCCATTCGTTCTTGCGTGGAGATTCGCGCTGGCTTTTGTTTTTCACCAGGCTTGTTACCGGGTCTGGTTTTTTGTGTGGGTGCGGTTTTCTCTGTGCCCGTTACGGCTGCCCCGGCCTGGTCTGATTTTTGTGTTGTTTGAATTTGGGAGAGCGTGTGTTTTCCTTTTTTTTTCTCCTCTCTGTTTCGATAAGGCTGAGGCGGAGCTCGAGCAGCGGAGCAGAGGAGGCGATTCTCCCCGTCCATGGCGATTTCGTGAACTTCCAACGCTCGAGCTTCATTTCTGTCCCCTTTCTATTCGCTCCCCGGTGTCGCGGTTGGTTATTCCTCTCTGTCGCTCTGTCGAGTATGATGTTCTGCTTGTGTTTGTTCCAAATCTAGGTCAGTTCATGTCACCCTCTCGCCTTCTGATGTAGTCGCTGGTAGGTGTGATTTCTAGGTTTTGTGGTTGTTGTGGTTGTCTCTGGTGGGCTACTGTTGTAGTTTGTAGATGCAGTGGGGTTTCCCCTTGTTTGTGTAGATGTAGCATGTAGGATTCTGTAGATGTAGCATGGGGGTTTCTATAGATGTACCAGTAGCCTGCGGGATTTCTCCTGCTTATGTTTTGCTCATGTGCCTGTACGCGAGAATTCTGTAGATTCCTAGCTCTTTCAGTGATGCTACCTGCTCATGTCCTGATGCTACTTGCTCATGTGAAGCTCTTTGTAGTCCCTGATTTCGACTGCTGATTTTTTGTTGTTAGATGTAGCTGTTTAGTTCCCCCTGGTACATGTTTATGTACTTCTAGAGGTATGATTTTGAGTTTAATTTCAGTGTATTTTGTCTTAGCCTTTCAGTGTAATTTACTTGGTATTTCGTCTGTAATTTGTTAGTTGATTGGTTTGGCTTGACAGTATCTTTTTGAATGTAATTTCAGTGTAGTTTGTCTCAGCTTTGCAGTGTAAGGATTTACTATGTAATTTATCTCAGTATTGCACTGTAATTTGTTTCAGCATTTCACTGTAAGGATTTACAGTGTAATTTATCTCAATATTGCAGTGTAAGTTGTCCCAATTTTTCACTGTAATTTACCTGTAATGTTTTCTCGTGTGATTTGTTTGGATTGCTTCTTGTTGTAGCAATCTATTGAGAAATCTTCAGCAAGCAAAGATGGTGATGTTCCCCCTTGCAGTGACTTGCTTTTTGAAATGAATGTGCAGAAATCCTTTGGTGCTTGTTTTGTGCTCTTGCCTTTTATTGCTCGGTTGATTATTTTTGTTGTTTTACTGATTTTTTTTCAGGCTGCCCAGGTAGTTATAGACCTTTTTCAAGCTAGGGACAAAGACAAGCACAAGCTATTTATTGAATGGTCACAGTCCCTTATAATTGATGTTCTAGATTTCTTATCACACTCATCTCTGAATGTCAAATCTGTTCCTACAAGTGAGGTTCGTTCTCTGTATAAGTTCTCTTTTGATTAGTTCCTTCTTGAAGTTATTTTTTTGTTTCTATTCTCTGATTTATGTATTCTTTCTTGTATGATCTTATTTATTTGTTCTTGCGCATGTTGTTTCTTTGTACTTTTGCAGGCACTAAGTCTATTTTCTATTCACTCTTTCATTGCTGGGAGGAACTTTGAAACTGTTGTTGACAATCCATCTCCTCAAGTCGAGCGGCAAATCCCCAATTTGAGTCTTCTGGTTCTTTTCTTTCTCCTTCTTCATTGCTATGGCATGTGCTTCAGTTCATTTTAGCTGCTGCTATACTGGGATAGCGATTTCTTTTAGTTTTTTTCTAAAATGTTTCTCCTTTTATGTTTCTCAGCTGAAAATTGTTGTCTGTACCTGTTGCAGATTCATGTTGTAGAACAGGTTTGTGTCCCAGGGATTAGATTCTCCTCCACCATCTTCGCTTCGCTGCCTCTTCATGATGCAAGTCTAGCTCCGATGTCTGCAAGGTAGGTTTAATGATTGTTAGTGCGTTTCCTTCGCCATTTGTTTGTAATAGTTATTCAGTTGTTGTTTTCCTTACATTTGTTATCTCTTGTTGTGATGAAACAGTCCTCTACTTTGCTCCTGTAGTTTTTCTCCATAGTTTCCCAAATGCTCGTAGATCCATCTCCCGAATGTACCTGCAAGGTTCATCACAAGTTTAAGTTTAAGACATTTAGGTATTTTTTGCAGCGGTTAATTGAGATTTTTGATTTTATACCTTGTATATAATGTCGGAATGAAGGAGTGCAGTGAAAGAAAATGATTCTTGCATCATAATTTTGTTAGCCTTTTACCTTTTAATGTATTTTAATCATCTTTGCAAAGTTTTAGGTACTGTATCTCACATTTAATATGAGTTCTTCCTGTGTCAATCTCAGGAGATCGTAGTCAGTTATTGTCCTCATCATGCTCCTCTCGTGACACATTTTGAAAAGTAGAATGTCGGTGCTAGCATAATCATCGGCAGCAAAGCTTATAGAAATAGATGTAAGCAGAATGTTAGTGTTAGCATAATCACAATCAAGCTTGAATGTATTCTGTAGGTTGTATTTTGCGCTTACGGTGTAATTACTAGGTACTTACAGTGTAATTACTTTAGTTTTCTTGAGTTTTTACATTTGGAAATTGCTAGGTACTTACAGTGTAATTACTTTAGTTTTGTTGAGTTACAGTGTAATTATTTGGGTGTTTACAGTGTAGCTGTCTTTTGTCTCCATGTTTACACCTTTTTTTGCACTGTAACTTTCTATGATTTACACTGTAATATTTTAGGATTTAGTGGGTTTAATTTGCACTGTAATTGCATTGTAATTACACTGTAATTTTCTAGGATTTACAGTGGAAATCCCCTATAAATTAAAGTAAACCACACCAGTTTTCACTGTAATTTTCTAGGATTTACAATGGAATTCTTACTAGGTACCCTTAGTTTACACTGGAATTTACTGGGTATTTACAGTGTAATTGTCTTTTGTCTCCATGCTTACACCAGTTTTTGCACTGTAACTTTTTATTTACACTGTAATTTTCTAGGATTTACTGGGTTTAATTTACACTGTAATTGCAGTGTAATTTCACTGTAATTTCCTAGGATTTACAGTGGAATTTTTACTAGGTGACAGGATTTAATTTACACTAGAATTTAGTGGGTTTAATTTACACTGTAATTGCAGTGTAATTTCACTGTAATTTCCTAGGATTTATAGTGGAATTTTTACTAGGTGACAGGATTTAATTTACACTAGAATTTAGTGGGTTGACAGTAATCTTTTGTCTTGTTTACACCGGTTTCTGCACTGTAATTCTCTATGATTTACACTGTCATTTGCTAGGATTTACAGACTAGGCACCTACAGTTTAATTTGCTCTGGAATTTACTGGGTATTTACAGCGTAATTGCATCTTTTGTCTCCATTTTCACTGGTTTTTGCACTGTAAATTTCTAGGATTCGCACTGTAATTTTCTAGGATTTACTGGTACTGTAATTTCCAGTAGTTACAGTTTATTTTACACTGGAAATTTTAGGTATTTTGTGTTTTACAAGTATAGTTACATGGGGATTTACACTGGAAATTACTAGGTTCCTACATCGTATGTTTTCTGAAATTTTTATTGTCTTTCCCATGTTTATTCCTTGTTGGTATCCTGTATGTTTTTTCCCCAGAATTATAGCTTATGTTGATCTCTCTGTTTGTAGATGAAGCAATTTCTTTGTGATTTGTTCATGCAAGAGGTGAAGAGGAGTTTGCCCTTTGCGTGCGTTCCATTGTGGGCATGTGATGTGTGGTCCTGGAGATCAGGCGGGTGTTGGCCCCTGATTTTCTGGAGTGGTTTGTTCTCCAAGACGAACCGTGTCAATTGTTTAGCCCAGCCCGTTCAGGCGTTCTTTTTGTCATCTGTTGATATTTCTGCTATTTACAGGTGCCAGCTGTTGATTGGTGAGGGTATTTGATTGTTTTCGAATTGAAAAACAGTTAAATGTCAAATAAACAGTCCCTTTAGGAAAGATCGACAGAATCCTTACCGCCGAGCATTCCGTCGGTGAGTATTGATTCGAGGAGCAGAGGGGCGGAACTCGCCGGCAAGAGGGCAGCCGTCAACAAGACAAATCTGCCTGTGGTGCTCGTCAAGCCTCCCGCGCTGGCCCGCAATGCCTCACGACGCCACAACCAAATGCCGACGAGGAGCCTGGACAAATATGGGCGCTCTAGTACACGCATCGCTGATCCACCCAGCTGGCTGCTCCTGAAACTTGTGTCCCCTGCTCCTGGAGGAAAAGATGGCATGATTGGGTCGGCCTCTGTGTCTCAAAAACTGAAGTAAATACCGGCCATGGAAGCATGAGCTAGCTCTCATGTGGGTGGCTAGGCTAGCTGCAACTAGGCGCTAAATACCTAAACTAGTTCATCGTCATGGTGAGGAGGAGAGCAGCTGCCGGCGAGGGACATGGGTGCCGCTCCGTC
>NC_041386.1:599958434-599966954 GCF_002162155.2 Triticum dicoccoides | reverse complement strand
GGGGATGGGGCAAGCGACTGGTGGGAGATTATGAAGCAGCCGACCAGCCGATGATCCAGTGAGAGTAGATGGACATGATTGGTGCCCTCGTCGGGAGCAAGACCATGATTGATAAGAAATTCCATCTTAATATGAATAGACTAAACTGCCCTGCACATCAACCATTGGATTAGATTTATACTACCCACCCCAAGCGGTAGTATGATGCACTGTGAAATTTCTCTTCTTTTTCTTGGTTCGTATGGGTGATCTCAAGGTCCTTTGCAGTATGTCTTTTTTTCTTGAAAGATCCAGCGTGATACTGGCTTCATTGATTTAGCAGAAGAGAGCGACAAATAGGGTTGATCAAGTGATCGGGTGAAGGGAAGAAAATTACAACACACTGGTGACAGGCTTGTAGCTTGCTATCTCCCAATCATGTCCCCAAAAGGGGTCTCTATGTCTCTAGCTCCAGCGAGGCGCCATTGCTCGAGGTTTCTTCTGATCGCCGCCACAATACTCCTTTGCAGTATGTCGGTGCCTTGGTTTATTGATCTATTTGTTCTAGCTCCTCTTGGTCGTTGTTGTCCATTGAGTGAACGTGCTTTACCAAAGGTTAAATGTTCCCATTTGTTGAGAAATAACCCAATCATATTTTTTACTTATGGAGCAAATCATAAGGCCAACATGTTATTAACTTATTATCGTTGTCATGCCTTACTATGCCATACTATGTGAACCCGAGATGCAAATTGTGAAGAAGCATCAGAAGGCTAGAGGCTGGAAACCTACCAAAAAGAGGGCTAGAGGCTGCCTACGAGTGCCACTCGCCATCCTGACCTGCCCCAGAGTTTGATACTACCTCAGTTTCAGTTTTTAAGTCCTATGTGTATACTGGTAGAAAAAGGGTCTATTGTCCCGGTTCGTAAGGGCCTTTTGTCCCGGTTCTGGAACCGGGACTAAAGGGTCAGTACTAATGCCCTGTCCCTTTAGTCCCGGTTCAATCCAGAACCGGGACAGATGGGCCTGCACGTGGCCTGTGCGCGGAGCCCAGGTAGGAGACCCTTTGGTCCCGGTTGGTGGCACCAACCGGGACCAATAGGCATCCACGCGTCAGCATTTTTGTGGCTGGGGTTTTTGTTTTTTTGAAAGGGAGGGGTTTTGAAGGTTTTGGGGGGTTAATTTAGGTGTTTCATATATTGTGTTAGCTAGCTATAATTAATAAAGAGAAGTGTCATCTCTTATGTCCGTGCTTGGTCGACGCTACGTACTATACCTACGTATAGAGAGGACTAGACACGCTAGCTAGCTAGTAAGCAAACGAAGGAAACGGAAGATCGTCATGAACATATATGCATACAGAGAGAAGTGATATCGACCACCTCTCCTTCTCTGAGAGATTGGTCGAACAACAAGTTCTCGTATATCTATCCGACACTACCGGCTACATATATACAATAATTATCTCTTACAAATATAATCATACGGACTCAGGGTCCAATAAATTCTCCGTCTTCAGGGATCACGTGGTCAAGAAAGAATGCCGCCAATTCCTCTTGAATTGCTCGCATGCGAGCTGGTGCTAGGAGTTCATCCCGCTTCCGAAACATCTAATTTAAAGAAGGGGGTCAATACATATATATATGAATGAATGAAACTCAACACAAATGATGGTAATAAAATAAAATTGTGAATGTTGTTATTTACATACTTCATATTGTTCGTCAGTGTAGCCCCGCTCACAGGTCGTGTGGCGGATGGACTCGCAGACGTAGTATCCACAGAAATCATTCCCTTATTCCTGCCACAACCACTTTACAAGAAATAGAGGTCAATCAAACTGATAAGCAAGAATGCCAAATGGTATTGATGAAACTAGCGCTTGAATGACTAGTAGATGCGCGGAACATGCTACTATAGTACTTACTTTCGGGTGTCTAAATTGCGGCTCCTTCGGCAGTCCCAGAGCTTTTCTGGTGAATTTTCTCCAAACCCTGCCGGACAAAGAAAACAATTACTTGATATATCAGGAAATGAACAAAGTTGCTGATATGGTGGATAATGATCGATTTAACTTACTTCTCGAGTATTTGAGTCATGTCTGCATAGTCCTGGGGATCTTTTCGTCTTGAGTCTAAGACGGTTACTAGTCCCTGCTCAAGCTTAATCTCTAGGAGAATATAGTGGAAACTGCACACGCATGCATAACTCATCAATTACATTACTATAACCTTGACTAATATATAAGGGAAACCGAATACGCACAAGACAGTAACACCCACTTGAAGTTGTAAGGAAAGAGTATTATATCTTTGTTTTCATTTATTACGAACGATCGTAGCAAGTTGGCCTCGGTAGCTGCGGCATGAAATTTAACCTGAGTTGCATCTATGAGATATGTGTTATTGAACCCAATATCACCGACTTGTCTTTTCTTCAATTCGGCGATCTTCAATCTGCATAATATAGTGAGGATGATTATAAATACATGCAATGAAAGAGCTGAGCTATATAAAGAGACTTAATGACAAAAGTAGTACTACTTACAGACAGTAGCAGGCGACTGTTGTTTTATCGAGGGCCAATTGATTGAAAAACTGATAGAACTCCTCAAATAGAACAGGCAACAGTTCAATTCCAACGAGGTCATGCTCCTTTTTAACTTTCACATACAAAGTACTCCTCCCCCCAGAGTCTCTGCAGATTTTCAAGTACCAATCATGCAATCTTCGCATCATCGTTGATAGAGATCTTTCATCTTTGACGAGAGGCTTCCCGTACTCGTATCTTTGTATCTGCACGTCCATGGGTTCATAATGTACATCATCGGGCAGGTAATCTGCAAGATTGCTATAACCGGGCACCATCCTCGGATCATTAGCGACGTTGTGGCTAGGCACCTTGAGCGGGGGGCACGATTGCTTCGCTTGTTCGCCGAGCTGGGCAATTTGTTTCCCAGCTCGTCGTTCTTTCAGCCTTTGATCACTGACAGTACTTCCCGACCGCTCCGCTTCGGCAAATTCCTTTCCAATAATGCGCTCATAGTTTCCTTTCGGCGGAGACTTCGGTGGTTTTGTCAGGGCAGCCAGAGTGCGCTTCGCTTTCACCGGATCTACCTTCTCCTCCGGAAGTGGATGTATCTTTGCTTTCAACCCTTGAAACCAGTCATCCACTTCGGTTTGTGCGATCTCGGCATTCTCCTCCGGGGTCCTCTCGTATGGTAGCTTCTCTGGAGTCTTCAGAGAAGGACCGAATCTATATGTCCTCCCGCCTCTGGTTGTACTGCTAGGCGCCGACCGAGTAGACGGAGCGGTTGTCTTCTTTACTTGCTTACGAGGCGGAGGAGAAGGACTACGACGCGTCGGAGCAGCCGGAGCGGCAGCAGGTCTCTTCCGCCCTTGCTGACGAGGCGGAGAAGGAGGAGGCTGGCTGCTCGGGCGCATCGGCGCAGGCGGAGAAGGAGGCAGAGTGCCGCCACGCGCTGGAGAAGGAGCCGGTCGAGTGCCCTGATCGTCACTCGCCGGAGGAGGAGGCGGAGTGCCCTGACTCGCCGGAGGAGGAGGCGGTGGAGGAGGCGGAGTGCCCTGACTTGTCGGAGGAGGAGGAGGAGGCAGAGGCATCTAGTTCGGAAGGTTGATGAGCTCCTTCCGCGATAGGCATGGAGTCTTCAGAGCAGACCCCAGCCTAGTCTCCCCTTCACCGGTAGGGTGGTCAAGCTGGAGGTCCTCAAATCCCTCCTTTATTTCATCCACCATCACCCTAGCATATCCTTCTGGAATCGGCCGACAGTGAAAAGTTGCGCCGGGTTCAGTAGGATAAACAGAGCCAACAGCCGCCTTGACCTTCAAATTCATCCATTGTGTCATAAGGTGGCAATTTTGAGACTCCGTGATAGCATCCACGGGATAGCTGGCAGGAGCCGTCCAGGCATGCTCCGGCTGAAGTAGCTCGGTGGAAGCCACACTGCTTCTCCGCTGAGATGGCAGGGTAGCTTCGGGGGAAGCTTCGGTAGTACATTTGCTGCGATTTGCTTCTCGTTCCTTTATCGCTTCTACCCTTGCTTGCAGCGCCTGCATTTGGGTTTGCTGCACTTTTTTCCTCCTCTCATGGGATTTGTAACCGCCTGCGTCCGGAAACCCAACCTTTCATGGAATGGAGCCTGGCGTGCCTCGTGTCCGTCCAGGGTGCTCAGGATTCCTGGGGGCCATTGTGAGCTCGTCGTTCTCTCTGTCTGGAGAGAACGTCACTTGCTGCGCTGCTTCGATATACTGCTTAAGCTTCCTGACTGGTATGTCCATTTGATCGTTCGTCCAAATGCACTTCCCTGTTACAGGGTCCAAGGTGCGCCAGCCCCGAAGAACCAAGTCCAGCAATGGTCTGGCCAGTTAAATTGTCTCTGGTTCGATCCCTTTATCAACCAGATCATTCTCAGTCTTGGCCCACTTAGGCCGGGCTATGAGGTAGCCACATAACCCCGTGCGATGGTGATGCTTCTTCTTCGCAGCATTTTGCTTGTTTGTCCCCGACATCTTCTTACTCTTTTCTGATGTCTTGTGGGCCACAAATGCGGGCCAGTGATCTCTGATCCTCTCATATCTGTCCTTGAATTCTGGTGTCTCATTATTTTTGACAAACTTATTCAGCTCTTTCTTCCACCTCCTTAATAGTTCTGCCATCCTCTTAAGAGCAAAAGACTTGATTAATTGCTCTTTAACTGGCTTCTATGGATTATCCTCTGGCGGTAGGGTGAAATTTGACTTCAGCTCAGTCCAAAGATCATTTTTCTGCATATCATTGACATAAGACACCTCAGGGTCTTCTGTAGCCGGCTTAAACCATTGCTGGATGCTGATCGGAATCTTGTCCCTAACCAGAACCCCACACTTAGCAACAAATGCGTTCTTTGTTCGGATGGGTTCAATCGGTTGGCCGTTGGGCGCGATTGCTATGATCTCAAACCTTTCATCCGAGCTCAACTTTTTCTTCGGGCCTCGTCTCTTTATCGAAGTTGTGCTCGATCCGGAGGGCTAGAAAAAAGAACAAAGACTTAATTAATATGTGTACATACCAAAACAATGAATGCATCAATTAGCTAGACAGCACAGGCTTAACTAATATATATACCTGGCCGGACTCGGTTCGGTCACCGGAGCCGTCATCACAGTCTCCTTCTTGCACCGGCATTGGGTCACCGAAGTCGTCCTCATGTTCTTCTTCTTGCACCGGCATTAGGTCACCGTAGCCAGCTTCTTCACCCTCTCCTTCCAGACCATCGGTGTCGTTGAGAAACAACGAGACGGCATCACTTCCTTCTGCGATTATATCCCTCAACAACGCTTCTTTTGCTTCGTCTCGGACAGTGTCCATAGGTTCTACAAAATTTTATAACATGGCAATTATTATTCAAACATGACCGATGGATATATTAGTGGCAAACGTAGAACTAGCTACCTAATCATAGTAAGGAATCATATATATTAATTAGTGGCCTCGACGCTCCTTCTCTAGGGTTTGGGGTAGCCTCGACAACGCTTCAAGGGTTTGGGGTGGCCTCGAGAACGCTTCAAGGACGGGGTAATATCGACCCCCCCACGTGTTGAAGCTATAGGGAGGGGGTATATCGACAACGACGCCACTACATCTATGTCCCTCGACGACCCTCGTTCCCGATAAAAAAAGAGGAAGAAGAAGAAAAAAAAGATGAGAAGAAAGAATAGAGGAGAAGAACTCCTCTATTCTTTCTTCTCCTCTTTTTTTTCTTCTTCCTCTTCTTTTTTTATCCTCTTCTTCCTCTCATGTTCAAGAAGATCGCCGAGGGGTCGGGAGGTTGCCTAGTGTCAAAGGATTCAACAAAATCATGTCTTCATCATTAGGCGAAAGTAACAGGTGCATGATGGTATGAAGCTCTCCAAAGTTATTTTGGAACGGAGTCCTAGATAGGATAATTCACTTTTTGGTACAAAGTTCAGCAAGAACCTTCCAAATATCGTTATTTGGAAGGCCTTTGCTGAAATTCATACAAAAAGGCAAATTATCCTATCCGGGACACCATTCCAAAATAACTTTGGAGGACTTCGTCATGCCCTGGTTACTTCCGGCTAATGATGAAGCCATGGATTTCTTCAATACTTTGACACTAGGAAACCTCTCTCGACCCCTCGGCGATCCTCGACCCCTCGAACCCTCGACGACCCTGGAACCCTCGACGACTCGGCGATCCTCTTCTTCCTCTCATGTTCGAGAGGATCGCCGAGGGGTCGGGAGGTTGCCTAGTGTCAAAGGATTCAACAAAACCATGTCTTCATCATTAGGCGAAAGTAACAGGTGCATGATGGTACGAAGCTCTCCAAAGTTATTTTGGAACGGAGTCCCAGATAAGATAATTTGCTTTTTGGTACAAAGTTCAGCAAGAACCTTCCAAATATCGTTATTTGGAAGGCCTTTGCTGAAATTCATACAAAAAGGCAAATTATCCTATCTGGGACACCATTCCAAAATAACTTTGGAGGACTTCGTCATGCCCTGGTTACTTCCGGCTAATGATGAAGCCATGGATTTCTTCAATACTTTGACACTAGGAAACCTCTCATATATCTATCCATCTATAGCCACATACATATATAAATGGAAAAAATGCTATGAACAAAAATACATATATACTTGGTAAATATTCTATGAAACATCTTTTCTCATATATATCAATGCATACATCCATGGATCATCATTGCTCATATATCCATAGTCATATATAAAAACTTTCTGGCTATGAACAAAAAACTTTCTATGAACAAAAAACTTTGTATGAACAAAAAAACATTTTTGACACATTTAGCACATTCTAAATTTTCCTAACTCTTTTACAACCACAAAAATTACTCCAACTTCATGACAGTACCCACACTCCATTTCACCAAAAACCTTCTGATCCATAGTTTAATTTTTTTAAATTTCATTCAAATGAAATTTGAACCAGATTCAAATTCCTTGCTGAAAACCTATTCTAAACCAATCAAAAAATTCTGAAATTTTCCATCACCTTTGTCTTGCATCAGTACCTCACCACAAAAAATATCATAAATCCTAAAAATGCCCAAAGCCATCTAGCATTTGATCAAACACCCTCTATATGCATTGTTCATATCTGTAAAAAAATCAAAAATTTCAGAGAAGTTTGCTGCTGCTCCACTCCTTCTCCTCTCCTCTCCTTCTCCTCTCCTTCTACTCTTCAATGCGTCGGGGCCGACGGTGACGATGGAGCAGGGGCAGAGAGCAACGGCTGCACTCGATCGGGACCATGGGAAAGGGGGGGCTCATTTCGAGGGGTGCGGCGATGGCAGGAGTCCGGCGACGAGGACGGCGGGCTCGGGGCGGCAGGCGGTGACGGGGACGGCGTGCGGCTGGCGACAGGGACGAGGAGGGGTGGGCTCGGGGAGGCATGCAGCGACGGGGACGACGAGGACGGCGGGCTCGGGGATGCCGGCGATGAGGACGGCGCGGGCTCGTGGAGGCGACAACGTTGGCGGCGGCGGCGTAGATGGCAAGGTGGAGCAGCCTGACGGCGTCGTCGGCGGGGGAGGGGGGAACTGGCGATGCAAACTGAAAATTTTCACAAGTGTTTGTTATATAGTCCAAGCTTTAGTCCCGGTTGGTGGCATAAACCGGGACTAATTCTCCCTTTAGTCCTGGTTGGTGCTAGCAACCGGGACCAAAGGCCTCTTTTCAGCAGCCCAAAGGGCGGGAAGCGGCGGCCTTTGGTCCCGGTTGGTGGCACCAACGGGGACTAAAGGGGGGCATTGGTCACGGTTGATGCCACGAACCGTGACCAATGCCCCCTTTAGTCCCGATTGGTGCCACCAACCGGGACCAATGGCCTTGTGCTGCCCCGCGCCTAAAAGTTTAGTCCCACCTCGCTAGTTGAGAGGGCTCGGGAGTGGTTTATAAGCGCTGCTGCGCCCACCCTCCCGAGCTCCTCTCAACTGTAGGCTTTCGGGCCTAATCTATCACTGCAATGCCTGTGGGCCTACTGGGCCTGCTGCGGGCCTGAATCTTGGCCCATGGTAGGGTTTCTAGTCGTATTCAGGTCGTGGTGGCTCAGTAGGTGGCATTTTTTTGTTTTTTTCTTGCTTTATTTATTTTCTTTTGTTTTTTCTTTATTTTTTAATTCTTTATGCTTTTAGTTTTAGAAAAATTGTAAACTTTTTGTTAATGCCATTAGTTTTCAAATTTGAAAACACTTATTTAGTTTTTTTGTTTTCTTTGTTGCTTTATTTATTTTATTTTGTGATTAACTTTACTATAAAAATAGTTTTTTCCTGTTTTTTTGATTTGTTTTTTGCATTATTGATTTTCTTTTGTTTTTTGCTTTAATTTTTAATTCTGTTTGCTTTTAGGTTAGCAAAATTATAAACTTTCTGTTAGTGCCATTAGTTTTAGAAAAATTATAAACTTTCTGTTAGTGCCATTAGTTTTCAAATTTGAAAATACTTTTTTAGTTTTTTTGTTTTCTTTGTTGCTTTATTTATTTTATTTTGTGATTAACTT